>NC_069504.1:721038188-721118188 GCF_027579735.1 Bombina bombina
TAAACTATTTACCCATCTACATGTAATACCTGATTTTGTATTATTTTTGTGCAGTATCGCGCAAAAGATAACGCACCCTGTGCTATTGATTGCACTCCAATGGTGATCTAGCCCTAATTGTTTAAATCACTGGTCACTTTCTTATCTAGTTAGAGAATGCTGCGCCAAAACTCCATATTCAATCTTTTTCTTCGGCATTCCAATCAATCAAATGCTTGGTTTTTATATTAGTTAAGCTGCACAAATAACACATGAAATAGAAACAGCTGGTTTTAATACAAAGACTAAAGGTAAAACATGGCAACTTATTGATTCTATAATGGTGACTGGCTAATGTGTTTAAATGCAGATATTTTTTACTAAATACATATATATATATATATAAATACCCACACACACATACTGTATATAAAACAAATAAAAAATCAATTAACTTCTACAATAACATTCACCTTTTTCTCTTAATATATTTTGAGAAAATGTAGTTCTTTTTCATGGCCCCAAGCTTAAGGATTTTTAGCATTGAGAGTGTAATTTGTGCACTATGAGCTAGGTTACAAGTGTGCAAAAATATTAGCACTGTTGTGCACTAATATTGCACATGTTCAATCAAAAGCACTTTTAGTATTGCACTACAAGTTTAAAGTATTTTTTTTATTGCTTGAGTGAAAGTTTAGGGCATGCTGACATCTGGATGTTGGATTGCGCTGACGCTCTAAGTCCGTCATATATTAGACTTCTATGTGATTGACAGGCACTTCTCACGTAGGTGGCGCTGCACAAACAATAGCACCTACAGGCACTGGGTGTACAGTGCAGCAAAGATGACCAGCAAACCTCAAGGCGTAAACCATAAAAAGTTCTTTATTTGGAAAACGATATATAACAGCATAAAAGCTTGCATCCCATGCATATGTGTTAAGAAAAGGTCCTACGCGTTTCGGCAGCCCCCTGCCTTATTCATGGACTTAAAACTTAAGGTGTCAAAGCTCCTTAAATACAGCTGTGTCCCCAGGTGTAAAAACCACATGATGTCTATTCTTAAAGGGATATTACCTGTTAGTAACATAATCAATTAACCATATACAATTGGTAATTAAACAAGGGTGAATGACAAAAGAGCTAAGATTAACAATGAAAATAAGGTATATATTGTGTAGTATACTTGTAGCAACTAAGAATATTATGTATCAGTATGGTCATAAATTAAATAGCCCAGGTATTGGTCAGCCTAAACATGCAAAGGGCAATATTAACATAACACATATCACTCCTTAGTAGATATAAATGTATACTTATACTCATGTTCATCAAAGTGTGAAATCATCAATAAGTATAATACGCAAAATACAGCGGATATTCCAAACATGATCCAAAAATAAGGATATGATACGTATCTACAGTAAGAGCCCTATAGCCCCTGTAATCCCCTAGAAGGGAATAATACATGGGTGAATGAAAAAAGGGGGCTAAAGAAACAATAAAAATAAAGTATATATAGTGCAGTATACTAATAGTAGCTGGAAATGTGAATATCAGTGTGCTCATAGATTAAATAACCCATGACTTGGTCAGCCTAAACATACAAAGGGCAATATTGACATGGCCATTATAACCTTTTAGTAGATATGAGTATATACTTTTACCTATGTGAATCATAGTGTGGAGTCTGAGCAAACCCTCAACAGGTATAATACACAAAATGCAACAAATATTACAGATGCAATTCAAAAGTTAGGATATAATATGTATCCACAGTCAAAGCCCCATAACCCCTGTAGTCCCCAATAAGGGGGAAAAAAGGGGGGGGGGAAGAATGGATTACATATTAGTAAGACTAGCCATGTCAAATAATATTTGTGATGCCTCAATATATATATAAAGTCGTTAATTAAAAAACCATGTAGAATCCAAACCTCACTTAGTGATTGGACTACAGTAATTAGAGGCTCAGAAAATATATATATATAAATTATAACACTTGGCTATTGTATCCAGAAATAAACACACAGATCTGCTACAGCCTAACCCATTGTAATACCATCATAGGGTTAATCCCCAAACCGGTGGCTATGTAACAAATAATCTATACTATGAACAGTGTCAGCATTATTAAATGTAAATCCCCTCAAAAAAGGAGTCAAACTTCAGTTAGAAGATTCAACGTTGATGGGTCCAAAAATTAATGACATCACCATCAATGTTAAAACCTTGGGGTCTTCTGGTCTTAAGCTTAAAGAACCAGAAGGCTTCCCTGTATAATAATTTGGCAGATCGATCACCGCCACGAATACAAGGTTTAATGTGGTCAATCACTTGCCATTTGAAACTAACAACAGCTTTATCATGGGCATATATGAAATGCCTTACCAGATGTTCTCTGATCCTGCTCCTACCCTCTCGGGTGGTGCACCCCACATACTGCTTATTACATTGGGTACATTCCACCAGATATATTACGAACTTAGTTCTACAATACGTGTAGGCTGCAAGATCAAACACCCTCTGAGTAACACATGACTGGAAGTTATGTGTAACTTGAGTGAAACCACATGATATGCAGTTGATGAAATGGCATTTATAATGCCCTTTGACTTCCAACCAGTTCCCCCTCCTAATAGAGGACTGTCGCAACAGACTAGGAGATAGTACATTACCTAGTGTGCATCCTCTCCTTGGTACAAAGTTACAACCTTGTGACACATAGTCCTTAAGGCTGTCTTCTGCTGTAAGTATCGGTAGGTGCTTATTCACAATTTCACAGATATCCTCAAATTGAGCACTGTAGGCAGTGATAAATGTTGGTTTTGATGAGTGGGTGTACAGTGTCTGTTGCTAATTTGCTGCAAAGTCAGGTGGACAGGTAACCAAAACGGCAACATTGTCTGTCTGCAGCTTCGTACATGGGGCCTAGTGTTCTTTAATGAAAAAATTATCCTGCAAATGTTTTGGTCACACTAAACTCCTTCTGACCAAGCAAGCAATAGTCTAAGGTAGGACAGCAACAACACAATAATTGTTATTGTTTAAAAAGATAGATAACTGACGTATAGATTATTCAGTTTGATGATGGATAATAATATTTGCATAGTTCTCAATAATTTAGACTGTACATTTGTCCACTTTCAATCATATGTCAGTACTTTTATATTTTATTCTGTTCTAAAATTGAAAAAGAGAGGTTAAGTTTATTTCTTATTTGGTTGGATTACTCTGTGATGAAACAGAAAAGACTGTACGTGTTTCATATGTGCATATTGTGTTGTATTCATGCATATTTTGATGTATCACAGTGGTACTGTATTGTGACGTTAACCTCAATAAAAATTATTATAAAAAAAAAAAAGATAAAAAAAAAAAAAAAGATAGATAATGCCTTTACTACCCATTCCCCAGCTTTGCACAACCAACATGGTTATATTAACATGCTTTATAACCTTTAAACCTCTAAATGTCTGCTTGTTTCTAAGTCTCTAAAGACAGCCCCATGATCACATGCTTTTGTATTTGCTTTTCACATCAAAGCTAGTTCATGTGAGCCATATAGATAACATTGTGCTGACGCCCGTGGATTCTAACAACACAGCACTAATTGGCTTAAAGGGACAGTATACTGTAAAATAGTTTTTCCCTTAATGTGTTTACAATTGCTTTTTTTACCAACTGCAGAGTAAAAAATGTATGAAAATTAGTTTTTTAAGGTTTATTTCTGTATATTAAAGCTCTGATTTTGTGTTTTGAAGCCACAGCCTAATAAAATGGGTTGAGCTTGTAGGTATAATCAGATCTCATTACTGTATCACATTGTGCACATATACCTGCTTCTTTATCTTATATCTGTCCTTAAAACAATCACCAATACTTTGAGAGAATAATGGAAAATCAACATTTTATTACCTTATCTCTGCTTTATCACACTGGGAGTGTAATTTCTTCTGCTGGCTGTGTTTACAAAGCTTATCTATAGCTGGTACGCGCGGCCACAAACTTTCAGAATAGGTGGGGATACCACATGCTAAATTAACAATTTCAAATGCCAATATAAGGGTAAAGGAGCTACTTGTAAACAATTTAATACACTCCAGCAGGTAAAGTGGATCATTGGGAACAAATTAAAGGGGAGAAAATTTTTGAGTAAACTGTCCCTTTAAATGCAAGTCAATAGATAAAGTCATGTGATCAGGGGGCAGTCAAAATATGCTTAGAAACAAGGTAATCACAGAGGTAAAAAGTGTATTAATATAACCATGTTTTCTGTGCAAAACTGGGGAATGGATAATAAAGGGATTATCTATCTTTTAAAACAATAAAAAAAATTTGAGTTGACTGTCCCTTTAAACATATATACGTTGATATATCCTGTTGAAAGATTTTTAGGAAAAGATTTTAAGATTAAATTCACTCTTATGTAAGGTGCTGTATTATCCCTACTTGTGTTATTTGCTAATGCTTTACAACTGATCCTTTATCACAAAGAGTGAAACCCAAACAACCATTTTTTTTTCAGCTTGCCATTAAATCTTTATTTATACTCAGATCACATACAAATCTCAGCCCTATGTTTGATCCCCATCCTATTGCTTGCCTACGTATTTGTGCCTTGGAGCAAGTCTTTTATCTCTCCTGTTTTTCTCCCTGATGTCTTCTGCAGCTTTGCAATACTTAGAAATAAAGGAAAAAAAGATTATTTATGGGAAGGAGTATTTGAAAACTTTACTTACAGATGTTTATTACTGTACAGGAAAATATGAGATTACAAAATAAATATATAATGTTATTGTAAAGTAAAAAAAAATATATCTATAGTGTACTGGGATATATTTATTTATTATTGCTATTTATATTCAGTAGCTAATATTAGACATGTGCAGCCATGAAAAATTTGGTTTGGTTGAATATTTTGGAACGAATATTCAAGGAAATTAATTTCTCTGAATATTCATTATCTGCACTATTGGGTATTAGTTTTGTTTTAAACAAAACAAATACTGAATATTTGTTGGACATTTCCATTTGTTCGCCTGTAGCTTACACTTAACCTTTAGCGCGCTGGAGAGCTGTGCTAGCCTGGCCCTCTTCTTCACAGAGCCCCCCCACACTAATAAGAAGCTAAGCGCAGTGGCTAGGGCCTGCACTAAAGGATTTTCTTGTTTAGTACAGACCCTGGGAGCCTCCTATTAGCATGGCTGAGACACTGTGAAGAAGAGGGCCAGGTTAGCATGACTCTCCAGTGTGCTAAAGGTAAGTATTTAACCCTTTAAAGGAAGCTAATGAATACTGATGAATTATATCAGTATTTATTAGTTTTCTTTACATTTTGGGGTGCATTCGTTTGGATAATTGTTTTGTGAAAAAATGGAACGAATATTCGTGTTTCGTTAATGAATTTGCATTTATAACTAAACAAATGCACATTCCTATTTAATATCCTTTTGTTTCTTGTGCAAGTTCTAATTCAAATGTATTTAACCCCTTGCGCCAATAGAACGTATATACACGTCATATGATACATAGTCCATTATACCACATGCCATATGCGTCTGACCTTAAGCAAGCTAATGCAGCTCTTGGTTGTCAAGTGACATCCGAGAACTGCTCTTCCTGGGCTCTTGGTTGTCAAGTGACATCCGAGAACTGCTCTTCCTGGGCATCTGTCTTCATATGGTAACGGAGCACGATCAGTGCTCCATTACCATATAAAGACAGATCGCCAGATTGTTACAGACAGAGACAGGGTCTGTGTCAATGTTTGTAACGATCATCTGTTTGTGCCGTTGGGAGGTTTGAGAGGAATGGAGGAAAGTGGGCGGGCGGCATAACGGTAGAGGGGGGAGTGGGAGGTAGGGGCGACAACCTGCCAACAGAAAAAAAATGGAAGGGAGAGGATGCTACGCTACAGAGAAAATGTTAATTCAGGGTGAAGGCTACATAATAATTGCGGGGAGGGAAGGGGGGAGATGCCTACACTACGGAAAAACAATAAAAAAATAATAAATACATTTAAAAAAAACTATAAACTGTGTACTGTATTAAAAAAAATATTACCATTACCAGCTAACTAGTGTGGTGCACAGTCGCAATTAGTGGTCTTCTAATTGCTAAAAAATACCTCTATTTGGCAGTCATGTGAAGGATTTTGCATTCATTCTGGCATTCTGCATGTGGCAAAATTTCAGGACATTTTACAAAGATGCTATGGGGCCTATCTATCAAGCTCCGAAAGGAGCTTGATGGCCCGTGTTTCTGGCGAGTCTTTAGACTCGCGAGAAACAGCAGTTATGAAGCAGCGGTCACAAAGACCGCTGCTCCATAACCCTGTCCGCCTCTGAGCAGGCGGACAGGAATCACAACAATTCAACCCGATCGAGTACGATCGGGTTGATTGACACCTCCCTGCTGGCGGCTGATTGGCCGCGAGTCTGCAGGTGGCGGCGTTGCACCAGCAGATCTTGTGAGCTGCTGGTGCAATGTTAAATGCGGAGAGCGTATTGCTCTCCGCATTCAGCGATGTCTTACGGACCTGATCTGCACTGTCGAATCAGGTCTGCAAGACATTTCTTAAATAGGCCTCTAAGAATGTTCCTAAGCTGCTGTTATAGAGAGACTATTTGGTAGAAAACTGACCAGCCTATTGATATATGCACATTAATATGCTAATTTAAATGGCAACTTATTTCTGAATTATGATCTTTCTATGCATAATTATGTAAAAATATTTGCTGCCTATTAAATACAGCTATAGTTAACTTAAGGTGGACCCTTTTTCTTGTGTCTGGGAAGAAATCTGTGATTACATGTTTCATTTGAACCAAACACTCAATTATTGTGTTAATTTTATTCTCTAAGAGTGGTACAAAAAGGTGCAGTCTATTGTCTTTTTTTTATTTGTTACTAATATAATTACACTGCTGTACCTTCGCCTATATTATAAGGTTTGAGAATAATAGGTATATATTTAAATACCAAATACATTTTGAAAAATTTATTAAATACATATACTATAAGACCTTTAGAGACACATTTCTACAAAAAGTTGTTAAAAAATATGTCTTTTTTTAAATGAAATTTTTCATAAAAATAAATGTTAATTCCAACCACATTTAGTGACAAATAAAAATAAAAAAAAACAAAAAATATAATCAATCACATATACAGGTATTCATTTCCATATATCCAATGAAGGTTTAAGCGTCTTTATTTTTTTTAAATTAATTTTTTTCATTATTATTTATACCAAAAAAAAACATACAGAATATGCTGCAACTTTCAGATTTTTAAGTTTCTCAATATAACTTGGAAATGCAATGTCACTGGTGCGTTTTGGTCTGTACAGTTGCAAAATGAAACTCTTGTGCACTATCGTGCAGACCTATTAATGTAATCACATCTTCTAGCAAAATGCCTATGTTCTAAAGTAAGTAGATATAATTTGGCAAGGATGAGCTCTTAGCTTTAATCATAAACTCTACATTCCCTTCATATTGCAGTTGCCCTTCTCTGAACCAGTTCTACATTATTATTTTTGAACAGGTGTGCCTAAAGCTCTTTCCATATTCAAAGTAAGGCTTCATAAGAGACGAATATAGTAGCAGTGTCATCCCTATCTTTCTATGCCTGTTTTAACGCTATATTTATTTGTTAGCTTTGAAGCAGCAGCCTCATTCAATCTAAAATTATTTTAAAGGCACACAATTAGATACATTAAAGCCACGTTTTTGGGAAATAATTACATATAGTCTTCTATTATCTGCTATGCAATTTCTGTAAGGTTTGAGCTAAAGCTAAATCACTAGATTTGTTCTGAAATGGGAATAAATATCTTGAAAAAAAATTCCTATCTCATAATTCAAATTAATTATGTCAGCTCTTGAAACAGTTGTGAAGTAAACTAAAAAAAATAACAAAAAGCTAGTGGAAGGCCCTGCAATGGGCATAGAGCATTCTTAGGTTTAAGGCTGCAGGGGTGACCGTGTGAGATAGGAGAAGAGGAGTTGGTAGTGTTACATTCTTGCAAGTGTTTGTGAGGGCCCCTCCTTACCTTTATAAGTGGCTCTCAATGGCTTTCTGTCCTCTTCTTCCTTTGGATCAGAAGCTGAAGAGTTTACCCTCCATCCCTGGTTTGTGGATGGCGGCTTGAGAAAGCATAATCTAGAAGTTGATGGCAGAGATAAGATTACTCAATCTAGTCTGTCAAAGTCCATGGCTGTAATTTATGGGCCTCCTTCCGTGGACTAGCCGGTTTGTGCAGCCTGGTGGTCCTGGAACCTTCTAAGGGTGGAGTGTCCCTGCAAAATAGCTGCGGGAGGTTGCAGCCTTGGTGCGCATGGAGATGGAGAATGGGGTGAGTGATGGCCAGGCTGATGGGAGGGGCGGATGGCCCCAGGTGCACATAAGGTGGCCCTCCCCCCATGTAAGGAGGCCAGATAATCACTGAAACCCCTAGTATCTCCTTGAGCAGAGGGGAACTCTGCTGACCTCCAGTAGTAAGGGTAGTTCTCAATCGCTGCCATACCTTAGTTCTGTCAGTTTTATTTATTTAATTATTCAATATATATATTTAATAAAAGTGACACGTGATGGTCTTATTCCTCCAACCAATTGTCTGTGTGAGTTATTTAAGTGGGTTTTGGGTGCTTTTAAATCCCTTCTTCTGCTGGTAATAATCCCTTGAAGAAAACTTTGAGGTTGCTTCCAGTTTGCTCAGCACACCCACTTCTTTAAAGGGATACTAAACCCAAATGTTTTCTTTCATGATTCGGATACAGCGTGCAATTTTAAGTAAGTTTCTAATTTACACCTATTATAAATTTTTCTTCATTCTCTTGGTATCTTTATTTGAAAAAGCAGGAATGAAAGCTTTGGAGCCAGCCCATTTTAGGTTCAGCACCTGGGTTGCGCTTGCTTATTGGATAGCTAAATGTACCCACCAATCAGCTAGCGCTATCCAGGGTGCTGAACCAAAAATGGGCCGGCTCCAAAGCTTTCATTCCTGCTTTTTCAAATAAAGATACCAAGAGAACGAAGAAAAATTGATAATAGGAGTAAATTAGAAAGTTGTTTAAAATCGCATGCTCTATCCGAATCATGAAAGAATCCCTTTTTAAGTTCTGTATTGGTAACCATTTACTGATTTCACAATCACACTATATTGGAAAGCAAAGTTTAAAACTTAAGACTTTTACTTCATAGCAGTCTGTAGCTATGTGATGTTTTAAATGTTAAAAAAATACAAATAACTGGAAAAGCATTCCTTATATGATTGCCTTTTTAGAAATTTGTTTTTTTCAATATTGTACAGGTACTTTTCATTTCTGAGAAAAAATAAAAAATAAAAAATTGCTATTCAAAATAAATTTTAAAAAAAATTACACACACACACAAATAATATTAATTGTAAAGTTTATTATATAAAAAATGACATGATAATATCATAGATCATCAAGATCATCAAGTACAGTACAACATATAAGATATTGTTTAAAATGTTTTATTCTGTAGTGGTGAGTACAGATTTCAAATTACATTCAAAAAAGCTTATGAGAAGAGACACAGTTTGAAATAGTAAAACCAAATATATTTTTTGATGGGCTTAAGAAGCATAAGATACATGGCCAAAGTGAAATGAAAGCATGATAGCTAACTAACTGAATGTTGATAAAGATCATCTAATGTGTTTGAATGCAAATTTCATCAATAAATAATTTCATATTATTTTTAATAAATTATATTAATATTTTTTTTTACATCCAAACTCTACATTGAAACCATAAATGAATATGTGGTTGTCCATATTTAAGATGTGTATAAAGGAATACTGAACCCATTTTTTTTTCTTTCTCGATTCATATATAGAGCATATAATTTTATGCAACTTTTTCATTTACTCCTAATATCAATTTTTCTTCGTTTTCTTGGTATCTTTATTTGTAAAAGCGGGAATGTAATCTTACAAGCCGGCCCATTTTTTTATTCAGCACCCTGGATAGCGATTGCTGATTGGTGGGTACATTTAGCCACCAATCAGCAAGCTGTACCCAGGTGCTGAACCAAGAAAGGTCAACTCTTAAGTTTACATTCTTGCTTTTTCAAATAAAAATACCAAGAAAACGAAGAAAAATTAATAACAGGAGTAAATTAGAAAGTTGCTTAACATTGCATGCTGTATCTGAATCATGAAAGAAAAAATTGGGTTTAGTATCCCTTTAAGAATTTAAAAGTGTGCAATATTTTTACAATTATTTTAAAATAGTCCGAGTTATTAAAAAGAAAATTGACCATGCACAAAAGCTTTAAAGCAGACATCCTCAAACTTGGCCCTCCAGAGGTTTTGGAACTACATTTCCTATGATGCTCAGCCAGCTGATATGCTGGCTGAGCATCATCAGAAATGTAGTTCCAAAACCTTTTGGACAGCCAAGTTGGAGGATGTCTTCCTTAAAGTGATTGTAAACCTCACTATATGTAAATGCAGTGTATAAAAGTCCAGCTAGAAGACACACGGTGAAATAAAAAGTACATTATTGAAAATCCTATCATTAACAATATGTATTACATTTTATTCTCACCTTCTAAGTATCTGTTGGCCTCCCTCATTGTGCAGTGATTTTTTACCCCTATGAAAAGTGTACTGGTAAATCTATAGCGGGTGCAGTTTGCTCTCACACTGCTATTAAACTGTTTTGCCATTGGAACTCACTGCATGGTGTGCATGCAAATTTGTAGTCAGAGCCGCCATTTATCTAATTAAAAGCAGTGTTGCTTTAGATTTCTATTGAACTGGCAGTACACTTCTGATTGGCTCTACCGATTGGATACCATAGATTACATTTAAAAAAAACACTGTAAGGAGGGAGCGGCCAGTAGATTTTTATAAGGTGAGAATAAAATGTATTATATGTTATATATACATAATATATGTATTAAATGTATTATAAATTCTATTTAGCCATGTGAAGTCCATCTAGACTTTTATACCCTGAAGGTGAATTTAATACATTTTACCATCACTTTGGCAGGAAAAAGAAAATGTATGCTTACATGATAAATGTATTTCTTTTTTGACACAATGAGTCCACGGATCATCTCATTACTATTGGGAATATCACTCCTGCCCAGCAGGAGGCAGCAAAGAGCACCATAGCAAAGTTGTTAAATATCACCTGTAAAGGAGAGAAAGGAAGTAACAAGGTGCAGAGGTGTCTGAAGTTTATAACAAACCAACAACCTGTCTATAAAACAGGGCAGGCCGTGGACTCATCGTGTCAAAAAAGAAATAAATTTATCAGGTAAGCATAAATTTTTCTTTCTATTTAATGACACGATGAGTCCACGGATCATCTAATTACTATTGGCAATCAATACCCAAGCTAGAGTACACAGATGATACCGGAGGGACAAGACAGGGAACCTAAACAGAAGGCACCACTGCTTGAAGAACCTTTCTCCCAAAAGTGGCCTCAGCCGAGGCAAAAGTGTCAAATTTATAGAACTTTGAAAAAGTGTGAGGAGAGGTCCAAGTTGCAGCCTTGCAAATCTGTTCCACAGAAGCTTTATTTTTGAATGCCCATGAGGAAGCAACAGCCCTCGTGGAATGAGCTGTAACTCTCTCTGGAGGCTGATGTCCAGCAGTCTCATAGGCAAAATGTATGATACTCTTCAGCCAAAAAGACAGAGAAGTAGCCGTGGCTTTTTGACCCTTACGTTTTCCCGAGAAAACCACAAATCCTTAGTGGCCTGTAGGTAAAATTTTAAAGCACGTACCACGTCTAAATTGTGCAGAGACTCATACTGCAATGCAGAGAGCTCTGAAAATCTACAAGCAGAAGAAATAGCAACAAGAAACAAAACTTTCCAAGATAACAACTTAATATCTAAGGAATGCATAGTTTCAAATGGAGAGCTCCTTGAAGAACCTTAAGAACTAAATTAAGACTCCATGGTGGAGTAACTGGTTTGAACACAGGCCTGATCCTGACCAAGGCCTGACAAAAAGATTGCACGTCTGATACGTCCTTCAGACGCTTATGTAACAAAATAGACAAGGCAGATATTTGACCCTTTAGGGAACTTGTCGATAATCCTTTCTCCAAACCTTCTTGGAGAAATGACAAAATTCTAGGAATCCTAACTCTACTCCAAGAGTAGCCCTTGGATTCACACCAATAGAAATATTTACGCCATATCTTGTGGTAAATCTTTCTAGTTACCGGTTTACGAGCCTGAATCATGGTCTTTATGACCGATTTTGAAAAGCCCTGCTTGGATAAAATTAAGCATTCAATCTCCAAGCAGTCAGCTTCAAAGAAACTAGATTTGGATGAAGAAAGGGCCCTTGAAGTAGAAGGTCCTTCCTCAATGGAAGTCTCCAAGGTGGAAGATATGACATGTCCACCAGATCAGCATACCAAATCCTGCGAGACCAAGCCGGTGCAATGAGGATCACCGATGCCCTCTCCTGCTTGATTCAAGCAATGACCTGAGGAAGAAGAGCGAACGGAGGAAATAGGTATGCTAGACTGAAGGTCCAAGGTACCGCTATCAGTACAGCCTGAGGGTCCCTGTACCTCGATCCATATCTCGGAAGCTTGGCATTCTGTTGAGATGCCATGAGATCCAATTCCGGCTGACCCCATTTGAGAATCAGACTGGAAAACACTTCCGGATGGGGTTCCCACTCCCCCGGGTGAAAAGTCTGCCTGCTCAGGAAGTCCGCCTCACAGTTGTCCACCCCTGGGATGTGGATCGCAGACAGACATAAAGAGTGGGTTTCCGCCCACTGAATTATTTTGGCTACGTTTGTAATTGCTAAGGAACTCTGGATTCTTTCCTGATGATTGATGTAAGCCACTGAGGTTATGTTGTCCGACTGGAACCTGATGAACTGGGCCGAGGCTAACTGGGGCCAGGCCAGAAGAGCATGGAAGATCGCTCTTAACTCCAGAATGTTTATAGGCAGAACAGACTCTGACTGAGTCCAAACTCCCTGAACCTTCAGGGAGCCCCAGACTGCTCCCCATCCTAGAAGGCTGGCGTCTGTTGTCACAATCACCCAGGAGGGTCTGCGAAAGCAGGTTCCCTGGGAGAGATGATCCGGAGACAACCACCATTGAAGAGAATTCCTTGTCTACTGCTCCAGTAGAATTTGTGGAGACAAATCCGCATAATCTCCGTTCTATTGAATGAGCATGTTTAACTGCAGAGGTCTGAGATGGAAACAAGTGAACGGGATGATGTCCATTGCCGCCACCATCAGCCCGATTACCTCCACTGATGGCCGAGGAGTGGACTGAAGCGCTTGGCAAGAATCGAAAATCTTTGATTTCCTGACTTCTGTTAGAAAAATCTTCATTGATAGGGAATCTATTATGGTTCCAAAGAAAGTTACTCTTGTATGTGGAACTAAGGAGCTCTTTTCCAAATTTACCTTCCAACCGTGAGATCGCAGGAAGGATAACAACATTTCCGTGTGGGACCTTGTTAGTTGAAAGGATGGCGCCTGGACCAGGATGTCATCCAGATAGGGCGCCACTGCAATACCCCATAATCGGAGCACCACGGGAAGAGATCCCAGACCCTTTGAGAAAATTCTGGGAGCTGTGGCAAGACCGAAGGGAAGTGCCACAAATTGGAAGTGTTTGTCTAGAAATGCAAACCTTAGAAACTTGTGATGATCCCTGTGAATGGGAACATGCAGGTACGCATCCTTTAAATCCACCGTTGTCATGAATTGACCATCTTAGACCAAAGGGAGAATGGAACGAATAGTTTAGATCTTGAAGGACGGTACTCTGAGGAATTTGTTTAGACTCTTGAGATCTAAAATTGGCCTGAAGGTTCCCTCTTTTTTGGGAACCAAAACAGATTGGAATAAAATCTCAGACCCTGTACACACAAATTATATATATATATATATATATATATACACATACATATACACACACATATATATATATATATATATATATATATATATACACACACACACACACAGTGTATATATATATATATATATATATACATACACACACACTGTGTATATGTATATATATATGTATATATGTAAAAGAGAAAGAGGTCACCTGTGCTAAAATCTAGGATATAGGAATTTATATATTATTGTTGTATGTGAATAAAGGAAAAGGAATTCTGATATTAGTAGAAAACCCCAAGAAATAATGCTCATTAGTAATATGAAATTAATAAAACATAGATTAAGCTTAGCGTGCTGCCTCTATATTGAAACAGAGTACCCCTAACTCTGTAAAAAAGTGTGTAGAAAGAGAAAAATTCAATATGGTTGTAGAGGCGCTCAGCTATATAATGATATTAAGGTGTATTGTATACAAGTATACATATGAGTACATAAAATGTTTTGTAGCAGTCTTCTGGTGAGACTCTTCACAGATGTTCAATCAAGTAAGAATTTTCTGCTTACCAGCTGTTACCTCAATCATATGAGGTAAGGTATGGGCCCAATTAAAGGTGATTCACTGTAATAAACCTTCTGTGTCCTGGTGAGGTTCCGGGAAAACTTTTGTTGGAATAGGTCCCTCCTTTAGGATTCTTGATCTTATATAAATGAAGATCCTGGACTCTCTTAGGTGAAAAGGATGTAGACTGTAATCCGTCTGTTATATCTCTCTCCAATGGTGGTAGGAATACTTTATCCTTTTTGCACGATCCTTAGGAAGATGTGCACTTAGGTGGTGAGAATCTCCGTCTCCTGCTAGAATGTCCGTGCCACCCTCAATATATTGGCCGCACAAAACGCCCATACAAAATCAGGTTACTAGAACACCTATAATGTGTGCCTACAGTCAACTCTAAAGAATCAGATATTCAGACTATCGTTATTCTTTGCTGCCACTGACAGCCACTGACAGCTCCAGATACCAGTGCCTGCTGGTGCTGCTCCTTCCCGCACACACACACACACACACACACACAAAAGGTATATCTCAGTAAATGAAAGCACTCTCAGGACTTCTCAATAGTGGGTAAAAAAAAACAGTGTTTATTAACGTTTCGGGGTTCACACAGACAGGTCTGTGTGAACCCTGAAACGTTAATAAACACTGTTTTTTGACCCACTATTGAGAAGTCCTGAGAGTGCTTTCATTTACTGAGATATACGTTTTCATGCTAGCACCCAGGCTGTTGACCCAGGAGGACGGATTTACTTACAGGAGGAGTATATATATATATATATATATATATATATATATATATATATATATATATATACACATACAGTATACACACACACAGTATATATATATATATATATATATATATATATATATATATATATATATATATATATATATATATATACACACAAACAATATATATATATATATATACACACAGTGTGTGTATTGTGTGTATGTATGTATGTATGTATGTATGCGTGTGTGTGTGTTTGTGTGTATATATATATATATATATATATATATATATATATATATATATATATATATATATATATATATATAATAAAACAACCTTGGGGACAAATAGGAAATGTTTTGAAACATGTAAATAATAAACATAAGGCTATTTCCCTCATTGTCCCACAGCTACATTTGAAGTGTGTGTATGTGAGCATCTATAGCGTCTATCTGACACACATTTAACACTGATCACTGTAGATAAAGCAGGCACAATGCACACTTGTTTTGTGTGACCTGCAGTGGGGAAACCAAGGAATTCTCAATTTGCTTCTTTATCTGTGGCTGCCAGGACATAAAGCACATTAGGGAAGGGATGCTACTCTCACAGACACATTGGTTATACGGCTGTTTTTTCACAAAATTACTTCTGCCTTCCCTCTCACTGACTGTTAGCTTCTCCCAGCACTTCCTGCAGAGGTCTGAGGATGTCATCATCTCACTTCAGCTCCGTAGTAAGTGGGCTAGCAGGAGGAGGGGCATTGCAAGCCCTAGGTTAACTGTGTGAGCACCAGCAGGGAAATGCAACTTTATTTGTTATCTGGTTGTATATAGAGGAGAGTAAAGAGATTAGCTGGGCCCTCCTAAGTGCCGGATCTCCAGGGTCCAGTGGCCGCAAATGGTTTATGCGACAATTGGGACCGTCACTTTTAAAATGTAAAAAAAAAATTTAAATTACTTTTTTTTTTTTTTGCCATGGGGGGCACAGCATACCATTTGGGTGGGCATTGCCCCCCCTTGGAGCCGACCCTGAGCGAACATAAGCTTTCGCTGCTTTCAGACTCCCATTGATTCCTATGGCATCCGCCGCCTCCAGGGTGGCGGATTGAAAACCAGGTATGCTGGGCCGAAATAGTGCCGAGCGTACCTGGTAGACATTTGATAACTAGCAAAAGTAGTCAGATTGCGCCGAATTTGCATTCGGAACATCTGTAGTGGCGTAAGCATCGATCTGTGTCAGACTGAGTCCGGCAGATATATAGATGCCAGAGAGTCAGCAGTAGCTTGTATTACACAAATTACGTCTTCAGAACTTATACACACTATTGCCAGCTCTCTGAACAAACATGGTGTTTTAATACAGGTGCACGGGTCCTCACAGGATATGTGCGTATGCCAAATAGTAATAACCTTTACTAAAAGAGTTTATGCTAATGAAAGTATTTTACACAAATGCTTTCACTTCAAACGGAAATGTGCCAATGCACATTTCAATTCTGACGTTTGTATCAATTTGTATCAATTTAATGGTGCTTTAATTAGTATTGTACAGTAATAATACTGTATCACACAAAGGTCAAGCTCAAATCTTCTGACCCGTAAAGAAACAGTAATGTCAAAACTAAATGTATATGATTCAGACAGAGCATACACTTTTAAACAACATATTTACGTCTGTTATAGTATGTGATTTGTTCTCTTGGTATCCTTTGTTGACAAGTAAAGCTAAGTACACTGATCGGAGCTCAGGAGCGTACTTGTGTATTTAGCATTCTATGGCAGCAGTGTTTGCAACTATGTATAACATTGCTATAAACATTGTTGTAAACACAGCTGCCAGATGGCTAAGAAACGTGCATGCTCCTGAGCTCACCTAGGATTAGCCTTTAACCAAAGATACCAAGAGAATTAAGCAAAATTCACAATAGAATTAAATTGGAAAGTTGTTAAAATTTCATGCACTATTCAATTTATTTAAGTTTAATTTTTACTGCCCCTTTAACACCAGCGTAAACTTTGCTTTTATAATAAACATTTTATTTATTTATTTTTGCAAACACTTCATTTGTGTCTTATTATAAAATTCTGTTCCTCGGGAAGCTGACTTTTGGTATCTGTGTTAATATTCCTTTCTAAAATGAACAAATATAGCAGTCATGTTACAATTAGCTGTTTGATTTCATTCATGTTCCTATTTATCTTGCATTGTGTTTTGGTTATACTATTTTAATAACATCTATAAATAACAGTATGAAACTAAAACTGAATATTCACAATGCCTCATTACATATATGAAGAGCTGTGACATTTAACTGAACTATCTTAAAGGGACAGTCAACACCAACATTGTTATTTTTTTTAAAAGATAGATAACGCCTTTACTACCCATTCCCTAGCTTTGCACAACAAACATTGTTATATTAATATACTTTATAACATTTAAACCTCTAAATTTCTGCCTGTGTGTAGGCCTCTGCAGGCAGCCTTTTATCACATACTTTTTTATTAGCTTTTCACAACAAGAGACTGGTAATTTTATGTGGGCCATATAGATAACATTGTGCTCACGCCTGTGAAGTTGTGCATGACACAGCACTAATTGGCTAAAATGCAAGTCAATAGATAATAAATAAAAAAAGTCATGTGATCAGGGGGCTGTCAGAAGAGGCTTAGATACAAGGTAATCACAGAGATTAAAAGTAAATTAATATAACTGTGTTGGTTATGCAAAACTGGGGAATGGGTAATAAAGAGATTATCTATCTTTTTAAACAACACACTTTTTGAATTTGACTGTCCCTTTAAAGTAAAATTAATCTGTTGTAAGAAAATGCTCTAATGTGTTATTCAGACCTCCCAACTGTCCCTATTTGAGAGGGACGGTCCCTATTTCTGAGCTCTGTCCTGCTGTCCCTCTGAGACAGCCATATGTCCTGATTTGCAGAATTTCCCATAGTCACACCCACAGACTACCTAGAGATGCCTACAAACCATCCTGCAATGTCCACTAACCACCAAGAAACACAGATAAACCTACATTCCTACTCATTATCCACTTGTGACCCCCACTTCCTCCCGACACAGCCCCACCTAAAAAACAGTAAGAGCCAACGTCAACCTCCTATGTCCTAATATCTAGCCACAAATACTCGCCTATAAATTTAACTCTACAAAGAAGTTAAAGGGACACTGAACCCAATTTTTTTCTTTTGGGATTCAGATAGAGCATGCAATTTTAAGCAACTTTCTAATTTACTCCTATAATCAAATTTTCTTTGTTCTCTTGCTATTGTTATTTGAAAAAGAAGGCACCTAAGCTTTTTTGGTTCAGACCTCTGGACAGCACTTTTTTATTGGTGGATGAATTTTTCCACCAATCAGCAAGAACAACCCAGGTTGTTCACAAAAAATTGGCCGACATCTAAACTTACATTCTTGCATTTCAAATAAAGATACAAAGAGAATGAAGAAAATTTGATAATAGGAGTAAATTAGAAAGTTGCTTAAAATGTCATGCTCTATCCGAATCATGAAAGAAAAAAAATTGAGTTCAGTGTCGCTTTAACCCCTTAATGACCGAGGACGTGCAGGGTACGTCCTCAAAAAAAAGGCAGTTAACGCCTGAGGACGTACCCTGCACGTCCTCGGTGTGGAAAGCAGCTGGAAGCGATCCTGCTCGCTTCCAGCTGCTTTCCGGTTATTGCAGTGATGCCTCGATATGGAGGCATCCTGCAATAACCATACATGGCCATCCGATGCAGAGAGAGCCACTCTGTGGCCCTCTCTGCACCGGACATCGATGGCCGGTATCGTTGGTGGGTGGGAGCCGAATTGGGAGGCGGGTGGGCGGCCATCGGTGTCGCGCGTGACGTCACGGGGGGCGGGATCGGGATCGTGATCGTTGGGGGGCGCGCACGGGCGCGCGCGCGTGCACGGGGGGTGGCGGGCGGGCGCGTGCACGGGGCGGGAGCGGGTGGGAACCGCTACACTACAGAAAAGTAGAAAAGGAAAAGTAAAAAAAAAAAAAAATAAACTTTTTTTTAAAAACATCTAAGGGATCTGGAAGGGGTGGGGGGTTGGTCTTGGGGGGGGGGAAAGCTACACTACAGAAAAGGGACATATTTTATTAAAAAAAAAGCATTTTTTTTCACTAAACTGGGTACTGGCAGACAGCTGCCAGTACCCAAGATGGCGCACATTAAGTCAGAGGGGGAGGGTTAGAGAGCTATTTAGTGGGGGATCAGTGAGGTTGGGGGCTAAGGGGGATCCCTACACAGAAGCATATGTAAATATGCTAACAAAAAATGCACAAAAAAGCCCAAATATACCTTTTATTTTAGTACTGGCAGAGTTTCTGCCAGTACTTAAGATGGCGGGGACATTTGTGGGCTAGGGGAGGGAAGAGAGATGTTTGGGAGGGATCAGGGGGTCTGATGTTTCAGGTGGGAGGCTGATCTTTACACTAAAGCTAAAATTAACCCTGCAAGCTCCCTACAAGCTACCTAATTAACCCCTTCACTGCTAGCCATAATACACGTGTGATGCGCAGCGCCATTTAGCAGCATTCTAATTACCAAAAAGCAACTCCAAAGTCATATATGTCTGCTATTTCTGAACAAAGGGGATCCCAGAGAAGCATTTACAACCATTTGTGCCATAATTGCACAAGCTGTTTGTAAATTATTTCAGTGAGAAACCTAAAATTGTGAAAAATTTTACGTTTTTTTTAATTTGATCGCATTTGGCGGTGAACTGGTGGCATGAAATATACCAAAATGGGCCTAGATCAATACTTGGGGTTGTCTACTACACTACACTAAAGCTAAAATTACCCCAAAAAGCTCCTTACATGCTCCCTAATTAACCCCTTCACTGCTGGGCATAATACACGTGTGGTGCGCAGTGGCATTTAGCGGCCTTCTAATTACCAAAAAGCAATGCCAAAGCCATATATGTCTGCTATTTCTGAACAAAGGGGATCCCAGAGAAGAATTTACAACCATTTATGCCATAATTGCACAAGCTGTTAGTAAATAATTTCAGTGAGAAACTGAAAGTTTGTGAAAAAATTTGTGAAAAAGTGAACAATTTTTTGTATTTGATCGCATTTGGCGGTGAAATGGTGGCATGAAATATACCAAAATGGGCCTAGATCAATAATTTGGGATGTCTTCTAAAAAAAAATATATACATGTCAATGGATATTCAGGGATTCCTGAAAGATATTAGTGTTCTAATGTAACTAGCGCTAATTTTGAAAAATAATGGTTTGGAAATAGCAAAGTGCTACTTGTATTTATGGCCCTATAAGTTACAAAAAAAGCAAAGAAGATGTAAACATTGGGTATTTCTAAACTCAGGACAAAATTTAGAAACAATTTAGCATGGGTGTTTTTTGGTGGTTGTAGATGTGTAACAGATTTTGGGGTTCAAAGTTAGAAAAAGTGTGTTTTTTTCCATTTTTCCTCATATTTTATAATTTTTTTTATAGTAAATGATAAGATATGATGAAAATAATGGTATTTTTAGAAAGTCCATTTAATGGCGAGAAAAACGGTATATAATATGTGTGGGTACAGTAAATGAGTAAGAGGAAAATTTCAGCTAAACACAAACACCGCAGAAATGTAAAAATAGCCTTGGTCCCAAACGGACAGAAAATGGAAAAGTGCTCTGGTCACTAAGGGGTTAAGCACATATTTTAAAGGGACACTAAAGTCAGAATTAAACTTTCATGTTTAAAAAAACAACAACACAACTTTCCAATTTCATTTCATTTTCAACGTATGCACAGTCCTTTAATGCGCACACTTTCTGATGCACCAGCTCATACTGAGCATGTGCAGAAGTTCACAGTATACAGGTACATGAGTCTGTGATTGACTAGTGTCTGTCATATAATAAAGGGCACAGGAAAATGGAAAAAAAACTTTGAAATTTATTAGAAAAATCTACTGCTCATTTAAAATTCAGAGTAAGTAATATTGCCTTTTCTTTTCTGTATGTATTTGTTGGATATGGTGTTCTATACACTACTAATCCAGAGCTGAACACTGCTAAGCCGTTCAGGGTGGCAAATGTGCATAGCCCCAATTGACAGCTATATTTAGCTCAAGATAGGCTAGAATTGACACCCAGCCAATATTTTACTGTCTTGGCTGGTATTTTTATGTTTCAGGTCAATTTATATTATGATAAATGAATATAGAAGAAAAGGCCCTGCTTATGTTGAATTTAATTATGGTTCTTTAAAATTAGTCCTAGCTGCTTTAGGTTATAAATTGTGCTATATTATTATTATGCTAAATTGTGCTGTATTATTATTATGCTAATAATAATAATATCGTTCTTTTTTTTTTTAGGTAGGTGACAACACTAGGATTGGCAGTGCATTGTGGTCTTAGATCTGATTTTAAAGAGACATTAAACACTAATTGCTCTTATGTGTGTGAAACTTGTGCTTTGTCCTACGCTTCCTAGAGTGGCCAAAAGTAAATGCTGTAACCTAGGTTTCCAAAATCCTGTAAATTGCTTAAATCAGCTACATTGATGCATTTGCAGTTTACAGATATTTACTTTTTGGCCCCCTAGGGAGTGTGGGAGACTTTTTACATAAAAGCAAGTGGTATTTTACTCCTAAACAACAACCAACGTACCTTGTACATCAGCTGTCTTTTCACATTAAGGGGTTAAATAGAGTGGCTCTCATTGACAACTGCAAATCCTGCTATTGCTGAATGCATCCTGGAATATATCGGCACTATTACTGGGGTAAAAACCTTGTAAGCACTGGAAAATGTATCAAGATTTCAGGTGAATATATGAACCTGCCCTCCTGCAATCACCACGTGTGATGCAGCATTGTGTGGCAAAATTAAAGGGACTTTCCAGCCAAAACTACAATCCACATGGATGCATTTCAGTTTTGAATAGAAGGATTTTTGTACTATTCATGTATTAGCAAAAAATGTTTTTTAAAAATAAAGCTTTAGCTGTTTCAAAAGTGTATTTAAGTATGCACCGTGCACCAGCATTTTTTTTTTTTTAAAGATTTATTTATTACAAAGACAAAGAAATATACTGCAATATCCATGATACAATATAAAAACAAGTGTCACAATAAAAAGAGACAGGATACATACTTAATTAGTGAAAAAACAGTGTTTGCAGATGTGACAAAAAAAGGAGAAAAATACTTAGGTAAATAATTGATTAATTAATTGAATAAAGTGCCCGTGCAACAATGTAAATCATACAAAAACTTTAAGACCGGACACTTATGTGGCATTAATAAGTGCAAACGATACACGCTTAGTTCCTGTCAATAATGTGATTCTTATATCTTTGTTATTTTTCTTCTTTAACCCCCGACCCCCCTTGAACAACCGCCCCAATCAAACAACGGACAACACCCTACCTACTACCTCGGAAACAGAACAAACAAACGAGAAAAGAGAAAAAAAAAAAAAAAAAAAAAACAACAACCCCCCCCTCTCCCCACTCTCCTCCATCAGGTTCTCAATCATTGGCCACCACCCATTCGCCAGGGAAATGGCCAGCCAAAATGTTCAACTGGACAAATTCCGAATTTCTAAAAGGCTTAATAAGCTTTTTTTGCTGTGGTAAGGGTAGAGATCTTACAAAGATCTCCCATTTTTTAAAAAAGACCATTAAATGTTTCTCTTGCGGGTATGGTACATTAAACTGCTCAGTTATAAATTGACTACACAGGGCTGTTTTAAATTGTGCCATTGAAGGTGCAACTGATGCTTTCCATGATTTGAAGAGTAGATTACGTGCCGTTAATATTATAGTATTTATCAGACTGTAGTTCTTAATTCTACCCTGAAATTTTACCAAAAAGAAAACCTCGATTGAGGTTATTTTATGCACCAGCATTTTAAACACAGCACTTGTTCAGAGAGCTTAAGGTGCTAGTACCATCTGGTAAGGATTCAATTTGTTAACTGCTGACATGATACAAGCTGTGGTGGCACTCTAGACAGCTTCAGTATTTAAAATGCTGGTGCACTGAGGATATCTAGGTTTGATTCACATGCACATGCAGAGAAAAATGTTAACACTTAAAGGGACATTCTAGCCCAAAACTTTCTTTCATGCTTTAGAAAGAGCATGCTATTTTAAACAGTTTTCTAATTTACTTCTGCTATCTAATTTGCTTCATTCTCATGATATACTTGGTTGAAAAGCATATCTACATATGCTCAGTATCTGCTGATTGGTGACTGCACATAGATGCCTCTTGTTATTGGCTCACCTATGTGCATTGCTATTTCTTCAACAAGGGATATCTAAAGAATGAAGCAAATTAGATAATAGAAGTAAATTGGAATGTTGTTTAAAATTGTATTCTCTATCTGAATCATGAAAGAAATATTTTGGGTGATAACTTTTACTGAAAGCATTTTTACCAATAGTAGAAAGCAAACATCATGGCACTCTAGAGGTAAATAGATAATCTTTTATTAGGAAAACATTAAAAGTATTTAACACAAGAGCGGAAGCCCAATAAAACTAAAGGGATATGGGGAATACAAGATTCCTGCTGCATCTGACGCGTTTCATGCCGCTAGGGCACTTGTTTACTGATAGTTTGCTAGGGGTTAGCTAGCCTGAATATATAAATGCAATTAGTCAATCAATATACACATTCATAAGTAGTTTTAACCCCGTATATATCCCTTTTTGAACAAATATATAAAACTGCTGTGGATAATGAAAAGTGAATAGTATTTAAGGATTCTAAAGGATATAATTTGCATTCTTATCTTTTTAAACATTTACATAAAACTACTATATTACTAAAAGTTTAACAAAATGTAAAGATTTGAAAATGTTCACTCTTATATTTATATATTTCCAATTGAATCTATTTACTTAAGAAAGACTGATTTTTAGTTCTAATTTTTGAGTTTAAACCATTTTTGCCAATACATGTATATTGCAAATATGTTTGTATTTAAAGATGTAATTTATCTATATGCATTTAAATTTTAACTGAAATGTCCCTTTAAGTATTGCACAACATATATATTGTGTTCTTACACAACCAATTGCACAAGAGCAAGGTATGTCAATCCCCATAAAAAAAGTAAATGTCGTAATGACTTACCTTGTCACCTCTGAGAGGATAAAGTAGTTTCTGCACCGCAAAGCCTCAAAAGCTGTGAATATAGCTAAATAAATCTTCCCCTTAATAACTTTTTAGTTATGTATTTAACACCCACAGTTCAGGTTAGAATTAACATAAACACAAGTTATAATAATTAATAGCTCCTCAATACTGTAATACTTTAGAGCATTTGCTTATTGCCGTTTTATGTCCCTTTAAAATGGTTCACAAGAGTATTTAAACTAGAGATACTATTTAGCAGAACAATTATAAAAAACAAACAAGCTTTCTAGTAATAATGTTAGATTTATTCGGTTTACAGCTATTTGAAACTGAAGCCAAGTATATAACTAACAATAATACAAATTGTTATGGCTCACATAGATTTCAGTTATAACTTCATGATGCAACTGCAAAACTGGCTGAAATGATGAATTCCAGATTACATTAGATGTCTATCCAGAACCTTCATGTTCCTATAATAACAATTTTAGTAATATCTGTGGACCAGGAAACAATATATTGTGTGTGATGAAACATTTTCATTAGTTCTACAGTAAAATCTATTATATGGATTTTTTTTTCATGTTTTTCAAAAAGATAGATGCTAATGAGTGAATATTCCCATGTTGAAAATCATTGGTTAGATAAAAAAACATTTAGCTTTAAAGATGCAGAGCTGTTTAGATCTGTAAGCCTACAGGGCTTCAATACAGCTAAGCAAACCTCTACAGTGCAAACATCTGAATGTAAAAAGGTGCTTAATGTATTAATAATTGAATTACTGCACTCTTTTTTACATATAACTGTGTTTAACCCCCTGCAAATATGTTAAATACATAGTTAAAGTCAGCTCCAGAGCAGCAACTCACTACTAGAACCTAGCTGAACACATCTGGTGAGCCAATGACAATACCAGTTAGCTCCCAGTAGTGCATTGCTGCTCTTGAGCCAACCTTGGTATGCTTTTCAACTAAAGATATGAAGAAAACAAAGTAAACTTGATAACAGAAGTAAATTAAAAAATCTCTTAAAACTTCATGGTCTGCCTGAATCAGGAAGGTTTAGTTTTAAACGTCACGTCCCTTAAATGTCATGCAATATGCACACAGTTTATTATATCAAAAATCCACACTTAAAATATAAAAATGTTTAATTTCCCGTTGTTGTAAAAAAAAAAAACATTGTACAAAACATAAGTGTTTGTGTAATCCAAAATAAAAATGTTTAATTTACTGTTGGTGTGTTTTCCTAGCATTACCTGGGTAAAGCCAAATGTATGATTTTATTAGCTTTATCCAGAAGAGTTTGGGTAATCCTAGGATTACCCGGCTAAAGCCCAAAGTATGATCTTATTTTTTACTTTACCCACCGCCACTGGGTAATCCTAGGATTACCCAATATCTGACTTTACTCGTAACATACAGTATATATATATATATATATATATATATATATATATATATATATATATATATATATATATATATATATATATATATTTATATATATAAAAGAGACAAAATGAAACATGAGTGCAGACCACTCTAAGAGTAAAAATTTATTAAAGCACTTTAAAGTGTCACATTAAAATAGATTTACAAGATAGTCATTAAAAATTTGCAAATAAGCATATGAGCATATCACCGTGTGATCCTCCAAAACTGCAAGCTGTAACCGCTTTCGGCATCCGCTCCATAGCAGTGGCTGAATACAAGCCATGTTGAGCTGTTTTAGCAATAGAGTTCCAGGGCGTCAGCAAGCGTCGGAACAGACCCACTTTACCTCAACGCGTTTCATTTGGCACTCTCCAGAGAAAACATAAGACAGGAACATACGGTAATGTACATATCTTTCTTGAGTGCAGGAACTAGAACCCCCCTACAATCCACCTTAAAACATTTGTTATTATTTAGTATTGTTGGGAACCCTCCTACTCAATTTTTTTTTTCAACAAATCCCTTCATTTTACTAGGTGTTAAATGAAGTGGTGCCCTGGAACTCTATCGCTCAAACTGCTCCACACCGCTTGTATTCAGCCACTAGTACGGAGCGAATACAGAAAGCGGCTACAGCTTGCAGTTTTGAAGGATCACACGGTGAAATGCTGTTATGCTTATTTGCACATTTTTAATGACTATCTTGTAATTCTATTTTAATGTGGCGCTTTGAAGTGCTTTAGTACATTTTTACTCTTAGAGTGGTCTGCGCTCGTGTTCCCTTTTTGGTATATTTCACGCTACCATTTTGCCACCAAATGAGATCATAATCGTTAACTTTTTCACAAACTTTAGGTTTCTCACTGAAATTATTTACACACAACTACTGCAGTCATAAGACAAAACATTGTAAAAGCTTCTTTGGGATCTAAATTGTTCAGAAAGGTAATTAGAAGGCTGCTAACTGCAGCTGTGCACCACACTAATATTGCTGGCAGTGAAGGGGTTAAATAGGTAGCTTGTAAGGTTTATTTTAGCTGCAGTGTACAGATTACCTTTCCACCTGACACCCCCGATCCCTACCTGATCCCACCCACCACTAGTCATCACCATCTTAGATACTGACAGACAGTCTGCCAGTATGCAATTTTAGGGCTTTTATTTCTTATTTAATTTTTTTCCTTACATTTATGAAGGCAGATCGCTTCTACTCCTGGCTGCAGTCTCTTCTGTCAAAGTGAGGACCGCAGCATGTGCCAGACTGTTGGATGTTGGTACTACGTCAATAGGGTACAGTAGGCAAAGTTCTATGTGACGTAGTAACTTTGTCTATTTAGCTTAAGGGGTTAATGTTAAACTGCACAGCAGATTTTTTTGTTTTTGTTTTTTTACTATACTTACATACTTTTTATTTCAGTTTTCAAATTTAATTTTGTCAGATGCATAACGTAACCCTTCCCCCATTTTTTTTTAACATTCATCAGCTTTTTAGTTTTTAGAATAAATTAAATCTCAGAGTATGTTGCTTAGCAACTCTAGCCCAATAGTGTAAAAGATTTGTTTTGCTATTATGACCTTCACCTATGATTGACTCAGTTGCAATAGAAACACAAATCTAGTATATTAATTTACCTCTAGGCCAAATTTCTATATTTAGTTAATAAATTTATAATTATTGTTTTAACAATATCTTATTTAGAATGTAGAATTATTTATTACTTTAAAGGAATAGTCTAGTCAAAATTAAACTTTCATGATTCAGATAGAGCATGAATTTTAAGCAACTTTCTAATTTACTCCTATTTTCAATTTGTCTTCGTTCTCTTGGTATCTTTATTTGAAAAAGCAAGAATGTAAGCATAGGAGCCAGCCCATTTTCGGTTCAGCACCTGGGTAGCACTTTCTGACTGGGGTCTAAATGTAGCCACCAATGAGCAAGCACTACCCAGTTGCTGAACCAAAAATGGGCAAGCTTCTAAGATTACATTCAAATAAAGATAACAAGTGAACAAAGAAAAACTCATAGTGAATTAGAAAGTTGCTTAAAACTGCATATTCTATCAGAATCATGAAAGTTTAATTTTGACTAGACTATTCCTTTAATATAATGTATTTCAGGAATTAATATATGTTTTATTTATCAGTACTGTTAAAATAAAATTTAAATTAGAGTAAACATAATTCTTAAATATGCATATGATTTTTTTGAATATACGTGTTACACATTTTTCAATACTAATTGCAAAGGACATTTTGACCATTTATGTCTAGTAGAAGAAACCGAAAACTTAAGTCTATTTATGACAGCATACATCAAGCCAAAATTTGTTAATGGCCTCGATGAAAACCATGTGAAATTATTCAATACAAAATTCTGATGGTTTTTAAATTGCCTGTTAATGTTATCTTTTCTGCAAGCCATTTTAATAACTTTGGACTGGCCAAAAACATTAACAACAATGTCATCTCAACCAAAGTGCTCAGGTTTCTTGCATACTTCTGAGTCTACCAAAGTATTCTCTCATGAAAGGAGCTACAAATACGCAGATAAGAAGTAAAAATGTGTGTGTGTGTATATGTATGTATATATATATATAATATAACTCAGAAATATACAAGTAGCAAGTGTGTAAGATAAGAATAACTATTTGGCAAGATGAAAGTTCCAAAAAGCACTAGTGTGCCATGAAGGTGACTTCTGGAAAAAAAATTATATCAGTGTAGTTCGTAAAGCTTCATGTATCTGACAGTTCCCAGAAATAAAGGAGAGGAAATCCTTTTAGGGTTGAATACTCAATAAGGTATAATATCCAGAAAGTCACCATAACAGGTATAAAGAAGTAAGACAGTACTTATCTTATCTCCGCTTCCATGTAGTTGCAAGGAGTAACAGGTAGTAAGTAATGTCCAACCTTATGAGACCTATTTCAACGACTAGTCCGTGTGTATAGCAGCTGCGGACGACCTCCGCCGGCATTCCTAGGCAGGTGATCGAGCCCTCCAGTCCCGTCAGCAGGAAATGGCCGCAAAATGCTCACATGCCGTCTTCGGTGAGTGTTCCACCCGCTCTGACGTCAGAGGCACAGCGCTGGAAGTAAGCACCTTGTGATGAGGTCAGTTGGAGAAGAGAGTAAAGTGCACCATCAGTCTGCGGCAGGGCTTAAGTCTGCGGTCAGCTGTAAGCGGTATCCCATCCGCTGTATAAGATGAAAGATTTCTCAGAAGAGGAGTAGCAAAAAACCGGAGACAGGAAACTTTTAAATGCTTGTGTTTATTCAACAATGTTGCCAAGTATCAGGTATATAGACAACCTGACACCTGACGCGTTTCGTGCATGCGTCAGTTGTCAGGTTGTCTATCTACCTGATACTTGGCAACATTGCTGAATAAACACAAGCATTTAAAAGTTTCCTGTCTCCGTTTTTTTGCTACTCCTCTTCTGGGAAATCTTTCAATATATATATATATATATATATATATATATATATATATATATATATATATATATATATATATATATATATATATATATATATATATATATATATATATATATATATATATATATATATATATATATATATATATATATATATATATATATATATATATATATATATATATATATAAATCAGTTGGATAGATTATAGATTTTTTTTTAAGAATCTTGGGGGAGGGGATGACACCATGTATGTTTTAATTTCTATTATGGGAACATATTAACCCAAATAATTTCCCTGCTTTTGAACATTTGATTTAGAACTTAAATAATGATATTAATATGTTTCAGAAATAATTTGAGTTGATAACGTTTTACATACCAGATCACCCAAACATGGTACGAGCTAATATAAAAGAAGAATATAATTGTTCGGAATTAGCCAAATACTACCATTGACATAAAAGCTTTATCATAGTGAGAAATAGGGCTGTACACTTTTATCAGTGAATAATTGTTCTTAATTTATTAATGCATTTACTTGACATTGATCAGCTTTGTACGGTGACACAGTGATCCATTAAAAAAACAAGCACAGTCATTTACTGATAAAATAAACTCTGTTGCTGACTTTGATGAAGCTTTGCTGTTTACAAAACTGGCAACAGTTTTTTTTTTTAAACTGGATTTCTTCTACTATTGCATTGCAGCTGTAAAATGTGCATTTGAATAATGCATTGCTATTTTTAAAAATGTCCTTTTAAAGCTGAGGATAGAGTCCAGTGTGTTAAAACACACAGGTAAATGGAATTGGAAAATCTTATCTGCCATTTTTCACTGTGACTCTTACTGAAACATTTATAGGGTTGCAAGATCTTTGTCTAAACTTCCTACAACTAAATCTTAGTGCTGTGGCTGAGTATAGATAGATCTGGTTTAATTACAATGAATAAGCAACTTGCTGGGACCAAAAGATATACCATGAAAAGTGCTGGTTCTAGACCATAACATTTTAGGGAGTGCAAAAAAGGTCATCACTAAGCTAAACATCAAGGGTGCATAGGTTAAAGATGTGGAACATAATCTTCTATCTATTCCTATTTTTTGTTTTTATCTATCTATCTATCTATCTATCTATCTATCTATCTATCTATCTAAAACACACTGATTAAAAGCAAAAATGAAAGAGTTGGTTACAGCATTTGGCCAAACAATTTAAGCTCAGGACCACGTCAAGGTCTCTTCCCTACTGAGTTCCTACCTAAGGCCACATTGCATGCTTTCAATCAAGCAATCAAAGATACATGCAATGCTGCATAGTAATACATGTAATTTCCCTAGACACATGCAAAACACGGAAATGGACTACACTCTTAAACTGACTTCCTTATTTTGTTTTGTATTTTCCCTTTGGGCTTTGCTCCCAGGCTGGTCAGGGGCTAACTACCTGGGTTGCTTGGAGCTGTACAGCTCTTGGTGAGTAATCACTGGGACTTATGATTTGTACCCAGTCCAGTTTGAAAGTGCAGTCCATGTCCGTGTGCTGTATTTGTCTAGGGAAATTACATAAGGTCTGTGCACCATTGTGTGTTTCTCAGTTTGTTTGATTAAAAGCATGCATTGGGGTAAATTTATTAAGGTGCGGACAGATATGATATGACATTTATCATTGCACCAGCAGTTCTGGTGACCTGCTGGTGCAATGCCGCCCCCTGCAGATTCACGGCCAAGGGGGTGTCAATCAACTCAATCGTATTCGATCGTGCTAATTGCTGTCCGCCACCTCAGAGTCTTAGGACCGCTTCTTTTTAACTTCCGCTTCAGGTGAACCTGAAGCAAAGTGGGTCGGAGGCAGCATCCGCTGCTTCATAAATCGACCCCACTGTGTGGCCATCGGTAGAGAACCAGGAGCTTACAAGAGAGTGCAAGACTTTCTGTGTGTTGTGCTGATTATTTTTTGTTGTTGTAATTTTCCCTTTGGGCTTTCCTCCCAAGGTGTTCATGGGTTAACTGTCTGGGTTGCTGGCTGCTGATAGCTGTACAGCTCTCTGTGAATATCCAGGGCTGTGCGTTATACAGTTACATACCCAGTCTAGTTTGAGAGTGCAGTTAATTTCCGTGCTCTATCTATCTATATAAAACCACTGTCCCTTCTTTATCTCTCTCCTTGTTCTGTATAGAGAAGGTGGTATCTTGGATATTTGGGGTGTAACAGTAATTTATTGGGGTGCTTGGCACCTTCTGCACCCCTAGAACTACCCGTGATGATTTCTGACCTATTTGAAGCAATTGAGGAATGAGTTTGCACATTCCTGCCTTATTTTGTTACTTATATATTAATCACATCTCAGTTTATGAATATTTAGGTTATGGCTTAAAAAAATAGAACTAAGACCTAAGAAGAATTGTAAATTGGTTCTGTAAACTCAATAACTTATTGTCCTTCAAAGACAAAGGGATCGATCATAATTCTTTAGAAAAGCTTGTCACATTATTTATCTACAAAGTTCCCTTTAGATTTCAGTGGTGTTTTTTGTTGAACTCCAAACTTACATTTAATATACCTGACAGTCTATGGTAGTGAAACCAGTTGGAGATAGAAGATGAATGCAGCATCTGCAAATTGAAAGGACAGCAAAGTTAAAATTAAACGTTTATGATTCATCCAGATCATGCAATTTTAAACAACTTTCCAATTAACTTCTATAATCTTTTTTTTTTTGTTTTCTTGGTATCCTCTGTTGAAAAGAATATCTAGGTAGGCTAAATAGCAGCAATGAAATACTGTGAGCTAGGAGGTGATTGGTGGTGACATACATATGACTATTGTTATTGGCTGACCAGATATCTTCACATAGCTCCCAGTAGGGAATTGCTGCTCCTTCAACAAAGATAATGAAGTAAATTGTAGAATATAAATATAATGGAAACTTGTTTAAAATTGTATAATCTATCCGAATCATGAAAGAAACATATTTTTTTCCCTTTTAACTAGTAGGTACACATTGGCTTTGCCGAGGGCAGGGCACTAGCCCACCAGTATATGGTTGCCCCCCCCAATTTGCCCTGCAACTGTGGCTTCCCACCAGGCACTGCAGCAGCACCAGTTGGCCCCACCAACAGGACAGCCTCGCACATACGCCCAGTCTTGCCCTCCCACGAGGCACCGTCCACAAATCACTGATGGACTTCCAGGAAGTTTCCCCTCTGTAGGCGTGGCTATAGGTTAGCCATATATAACCAGAGCCATGTATCCTACTGCTGCTAAACCCATATCTTAGTGGCTTTTTAGAATGGACAGACAAGGTTGGTTCTAACATTTATTAGTAACAGAGGAGGATCGGCAGAGGTGAAGTTATACTTTTTCTCAAGGATACTATGGAAGAAGTCCATTCTGCCTGCAGCTCTATCAATAAACTATAATGGAGAAGGGTTTAAGTATTTATACAAACGGAATTATTCCTGTGTTCCCTCCTGTAATGTGTTTCTTCAGCTTTGTTCTATTGGGTTGTTATCAAATGTTTATCGCACAAGACATTTTTTATTCCTAGTTTTCTTTATGCACAATGCAAAATATATATCTGTCTGTGGTGAAGAGAATGGATGATCAAAGTAAAAAAATAAAATTGATTTTAAAGGGTCATGCTAATGTAATACTACAATGTTCCAATTCATTTGAGTATTTGATTAAATTAATGTTTGTTGGTAACTATGTACAAAGGAGTTAAACACATAGTAAAATGTGCACATCATCTAAGCTCAGAGCAAGTTCTAAGCAGAACACAGTTGGTGATTATATGCTGTGTGCATAGGCCATCTTGACTGACACATTAAGGGATATTTATCAAGCCGTCAACTGCAAATACGCTGGAATTCTGCAGCGTAATTGTGGCGAGCTTGATTCGACCCATTTATCAAAGCCTACAGACCGGCAAAAGTTGAACTTTGTGATGTAACATACTATCCGCCGGTCTCATTCCGACACAGATCGATGCTTACGTCACTACAGATGTTCCGAATACAAATTTGGCACTATCTGACAACTTTTGCAAGTTATCAAATTTCTAACAGGTACGCTCGCCACTATTCCGTCCCAGCGTACCTTGTTTTCAATCTGCCGCCCTGGAGGCCGCGGATGCCATAGGAATCAATGGGAGTCTGAAAGCAGTGAAAGCTTATGTTCGATGCTGCCAGAAATCCCATTGATTTCTATGCTAGAATAAAAGTTACGTTTACACTTAACACCCTAACATAAGCCCTGAGTCTAAACACCCCTAATTTTCCGCCCGACATCGCCGCCACCTACATAGTGTTATTAACACCTATTCCGCCGCTCCCGGAGCCCACTGCAACTAAATAAATGTATTAACCCCTATCCCGCCGCTCCCGGACCCCGCCACAACTAAATAAATATATTACCCACTATCCCGCCGCTCCCGGATTCCGCCGCAACTGTAATAAAATTATTAACCTCTAAACCCTTGGCCTCCCACATCACTACCACTAACTAAACTGATTAACCCCTAAACCGCCAGCCCCCCACATCGCCATAAACTAAATTAACCTATTAACCCCTAAACCTAACAACCCGCTAACTTTACATTAAAATGACCTCATCCCTATCTTATAATAAATTTAAACTTACCTGTAGAATTAAAATAAACTATATTAAACTACTAATTAACCTACCCTAACTATTATACTAAAATTACATTAAACTATATTAAACTATTAATTAACCTACCCTAACTATTATGCTAAAATTACATTAAACTTAAAACTAAATTAACTATATTACATATTTAAAATCCTAACCCTACTCAAATTGTTTAAATCTACAATTAAAAATTAATAAGTTACAAAAAAATAACAACTTAGTTACAAAAAATAAAAAACACTAAATTACACAAAATAAAAAAGAAATTATCAAATATTTAAACTAATTACACCTAATCTAATAGCCCTATCAAAATAAAAAAGCCCCCCCAAAATAAAAAAAAACCCTAGCCTACAATAAACGACCAATGGCCCTTAAAAGGGCCTTTTGCGGGGCATTGCCCCAAAGAAATCAGCTGTAAAAAAATGCAAACAACCCCCCAACAGTAAAACCCACCACCCACACAACCAACCCCCCCAAATAAAAACCTATCTAAAAAACCTAAGCTCCCCATTGCCCTGAAAAGGGCATTTGTATGGGCATTGCCCTTAAAATGGCATTTAGCTCTTTTACTGCCCAAAGTCCCTAACCTAAAATGAAAACCCACCCAATAAACCCTTAAAAAAACCTAACACTAACCCCTGAAGATCCACTTACAGTTTTCGAAGACCGGACATCCATACTCATCCAAGCGGCAGAAGTCCTCATCGAAGCCGGCAGAAGTCTTCATCCAAGCGGGCAGAAGTCCTCATTGAAGCTGGCAGAAGTCTTCATCCAAGCGGGCAAAAGTCTTCATCCAGATGGCATCTTCTATTTTCATCCATCTGGCGTGGAGCGGGTCCATCTTCAAGACATCCGGCGCGGAGCATCCTCTTCTTATGACAAATCTTGAAGAATGAAGTTTCCCTTTAAATGATGTCATCCAAGATGGCATCCCTTACATTCCGAATGGCTGATAGAATTCTATCGGAATTAAAGGGGAAAAAATCCTATTGGCTGTTGCAATCAGCCAATAGGACTGAGCTTTTATCCTATTGGCTGATCCAATCAGCCAATAGGATGAAAGCTCAATCCTATTGGCTGATTGCAACAGCCAATAGGATTTTTTCCCCTTTAATTCCGATTGGCTGATAGAATTCTATCAGCCAATCGGAATGTAAGAGACGCCATCTAGAATGACGTAATTTAAAGAAAACTTCATTCTTCAAGAGACGTCTTAAGAAGAGGATATTCCGTGCCGGATGTCTTTAAGATGGAGCCGCTCCGCTCTGGATGGATGAAGATAGAAGATGCCATCTAGATGAAGACTTCTGCCCGCTTGGATGAAGACTTCTGACGGCTTTGCTGAGGACTTGTGCCGCTTGGATGAGGATGGATGTCCGGTCTTCGACAACTGTAAGTGGATCTTCGGGGGTTAGTGTTAGTTTTTTTTTAAGGGTTTATTGGGTGGGTTTTAAGTTTAGGTTAGGGACTTTGGGCAGTAAAAGAGCTGAATGCCCTTTTAAGGGCAATATGCATACAAATGCCCTTTTCAGGGCAATGGGGAGCTTAGGTTTTTTAGATAGGTTTTTATTGGGGGGAGTTGTGTGGGTGGTGGGTTTTACTGTTGGGGGGGTATTTGTATTTCTTTTAACAGGTAAAAGAGCTGATTTCTTTGGGGCAATGCCCCGCAAAAGGCCCTTTTAAGGGCCATTGGTAGTTTAGCATAGGCTAGGGTTTTTTTTAATTTTGGGGGGGCTTTTTTATTTTGATAGGGCTATTAGATTAGGTGTAATTAGTTTAAATATTTGATTTTTTTTTGTGTAACATAGTGTTTTTTATTTTGTGTAACCGTGTTTTTTATTTTGTGTAACTTAGTTGTTATTTTTTTGTAACTTAGTAATTTTTAATAGTAGATTTAAAGAACTTGAGTATGGCTAGGTTTTTAGAAATGTAATTAATTTAATTTTTAGTTTAATGCAATTTTAGTATAATAGTTAGGGTAGATTAATTATTAGTTTAATATAGTTTAATGTAATTGTAGGATAATAGTTAGGGTAGGTTAATTAGTAGTTTAATATAGTTTATTTTAATTCTAAAGGTAAGTTTAAATTTATTATAAGATAAGGATGAGTTAATATTTAATGTAAAGTTAGCGGGTTGTTAGGTTTAGGGGTTAATAGCTTAATTTAGTTTATGGCGATGTGGGGGGCTGGCGGTTTAGGGGTTAATAGGTTTAGTAAGTGGTAGTGATGTGGGAGGCCAGGGGTTTAGGGGTTAATACATTTATTTAGTTGCGGAGGGGTCCAGGAGCAGCGGGATAGGGGTTAATAACTTTTTTAGAGTTGCGGTGGGCTTCAGGAGAAGCGGGATGGGGTTTAATAACTTTATTTAGTTGCAGTGATGTCCGGGAGTGGCGGGATGGGGGTTAATAATTGTATTTAGTTGCGGTAGGGTCCGGGAGCGGCGGGATAGGGGTTAAACATTTTAGTATAGTGGCGGTGTTTAGTGACAAGGTATAAATAAAGTCGGGAAAAAGCCGAATAGCAGCGAGATTGATGACTGCTAGTTAACAGTCCGCTGCTCATCGCCCCATACTTGGTGCGCAGCTTTTTGACAGCTTTTTTTATAAATAAGGAGAGCGTATTCAGGTCCGCGGCCGCGATGTTAGGCGATGTTAGGCGAGCGCATTGGTGCCGTCGAATGCAGCATAGTTGTCGGCTTGATAATTCCGCCTCATTGGCTGTGTCCTCAGGAGAGACAATGCCCTGCGGCTCCTAGTTGGACTCTGCAGGGGTTAAACTGATAATTACAACAATCATTCACAAAATAATAAAATGCTTTAATGAGTTAAAAAGCATTTCATTACTTTAAAACGTTCCTTTAATTTCCTAACTAAAACTGAAGTGTGTTAATTTTTTTTTTCATTGCTCTTCATTAGGCAAAATTGAAGTGTGTTATTTTTTTCCATTGCTCTTCATTAGATCTTATTGCAATTACAGTCTTTAGAGACTCAGGTTTTTTGATTATGAACAAAGTTGGCATAGAGCTAGACTACCTTTATTCATTTGTAATAGAGTAAGATCTACAATACATTCTATAGAACATTTACCATTCCTTTACCATTTTGGATATTTGCACTAATCATTCCTTATACAAACAAAGTAATTATAATAAAGAGCAACACATTTACTGGTGTTAGGGCATTTACTGTTGTCTGGTATACAGGATGCTCCTGCTTTTTACTCTTCTCTTTTATACAAAGAACATTGATATTAATGTTGACTAAAAAGGCACTGAATACATTTTATATCAATGTTAAATAAGATATAATATAATAATCTAATCTTTTTATGTCATTCAAAGTCAGCAAAATCTAAGTGAAGTGCCAGAGTTTAATTGAGAGTTATTTCTGTTGTGCTCAGAACATAAAGTATTTTGAATAGTGATGTCGCGAATAGTTTGCCGGCGAATAGTTCCCGGCGAACATAGCTTGTTCGGGTTCGCAGCGGCGGGCGAACATATGCGATGTTCGATCCGCCCCCTATTCTTCATCATTGAGTAAACTTTGACCCTGTACCTCACAGTCAGCAGACACATTCCAGCCAATCAGCAGCAGACCCTCCCTCCCAGACCCTCCCACCTCCTGGACAGCATCCATTTTAGATTCATTCGGAAGCTGCATTCTTAGTGAGAGGAGGGACAGTGTAGCTGCTGCTGATTTAATAGGGAAATCAATAGCTAGGCTAGTGTATTCAGTGTCCACTACAGTCCTGAAGGACTCATCTGATCTCTGTTGTAAGGACAGCACCCCAAAAAGCCATTTTTAGGGCTAGAACATCAGTCTGCTTTTTTTTTTTTTTTCCTGTGTAATCTAATTGCAGTTGCCTGCCTGCCAGCGTGTGTGTCAGGCTCACAGCGTATACTGTGCCCACTTGCCCAGTGCCACCACTCATATCTGGTGTGGCAGGTGGTGGGGGTTGGTCTGTGGGGGGGGAAGCTACACTACAGAAAAAAAAAAAAAAAAAACAGAAAAAACTACTTTTTTTTGCAAACTGGGTACTGGCAGACAGCTGCCAGTACCCAAGATGGCCGCCAATAAAGCAGATGGGTAGGGTTAGAGAGCTGTCTTGGGGGGGATCAGGGAGGTTGGGGGCTAAGGGGGATGCTACACCACAGCATATGTAAATATGCTAAAAAAAAAATTAAAAACCTTTTATTTTAGTACTGGCAGACTTTCTGCCAGTATTTAAGATGGCGGGGACAATTGTGGGGTGGGGGAGGGAAGGGAGCTGTTTGGGAGGGATCAGAGGGTCTGATGTGTCAGGTGGGAGACTGATCTCTACACTAAAGGCTAAAATTAACCCTGCAAGCTCCCTACAAACTACCTAATTAACCCCTTCACTGCTAGCCATAATACACGTGTGATGCGTAGCAGCATTTTGCGGCCTTCTAATTACCAGAAAGCAACGCCAAATTCATATATGTCTGCTATTTATGAACAAAGGGGATCCCAGAGAAGCATTTACAACCATTTGTGCCATAATTGCACAAGCTGTTTGTAAATAATTTCAGTGAGAAACCTAAAATTACGAAAAATTTAAGTTGTTTTTAAATTTGATCGCATTTGGCGGTGAAATAGTGGCATTAAATATACCAAAATGGGCCTAGATCAATACTTTGGGTTGTCTACTACACTACACTTAAGCTAAAATTAACTCTACAAGCTCCTTACATGCTCCCTAATTAACCCCTTCAATGCTGGGCATAAAACACGTGTGGTGCGCAGTGGCATTTAGCAGCCTTCTAATTACCAAAAAGCAACGCCAAAGCCATATAAGTCTGCTATTTCTGAACAAAGGGGATCCCAGAGAAGCATTTACAACCATTTATGCCATAATTGCATAAGTTGTTTGTTAATAATTTCTGTGAGAAACCAAAAGTTTGTGAAAAAGTGAACAATTTTTTTTTATTTGATCGCATTTGGCGGTGAAATGGTGGCATGAAATATACCAAAATGGGCCTAGATCAATACTTTGGGTTGTCTACTACACTACACTTAAGCTAAAATTAACTCTACAAGCTCCCTACATGCTCCCTAATTAACCCCTTCACTGCTGGGCATAAAACACGTGTGGTGCGCAGTGGCATTTAGCAGCCTTCTAATTACCAAAAAGCAACGCCAAAGCCATATAAGTCTGCTATTTCTGAACAAAGGGGATCCCAGAGAAGCATTTACAACCATTTATGCCATAATTGCATAAGTTGTTTGTAAATAATTTCTGTGAGAAACCTAAAGTTTGTGAAAAAGTGAACAATTTTTTTTTTATTTGATCGCATTTGGCGGTGAAATGGTGGCATGAAATATACCAAAATGGGCCTAGATCAATATTTTGGGATGTCTTCTAAAAAAAATATATACATATCAAGGGATATTCAGGTATTCCTGTCAGATATCAGGGTTCGAATGTAACTAGCGCTCATTTTGAAAAAAAGTGGTTTTGAAATAGCAAAGTGCTTCTTGTATTTATTTCCCTATAACTTGCAAAAAAATCAAAGAACATGTTAACATTGGGCATTTCAAAACTCAGGACAAAATGTAGAAACTATTTAGATGTTGTACCCGCTGCGGGAGTTTGGTCTGTCACTGTGAAGCGGGCGTAACCCTTACACTACCTGATCGATACAACATCATACCTGATGTTTTAAAGCACGTTATTCCAAACAATTTAGGAATGTTAGGTGATTTATGCCCTTTATGGATTAAAACCAGACTCTGCATCAACTATGTAATTTTCCATGGGAGTTTTGCCATGGATCCCCCTCCGGCATGCCACAGTCCAGGTGTTAGTCCCCTTGAAACAACTTTTCCATCACTATTGTGGCCAGAAAGAGTCCCCGTGGGTTTTAAAATTCGCCTGCCTATTGAAGTCTATGGCGGTTCGCCCGGTTCGCCCGTTCGCGAACATTTGTGGAAGTTCGCGTTCGCAAACCGAAAATTTTATGTTCGCGACATCACTAATTTTGTATTTAAAGTGACATAAAACCCCAACAATTTCTTTCATGATTGATAGAACATACCATTTTAAACAATTTTCTAATGTACTTGTATTATCAAATTTTATTTGTTTTCTTGTTATCCTTTCTCGAAAAAGCAGGAAGGTAAGTTAAAGGGACAGTCAACACCAGAATTGTTGTTTTTTTAAAAGATATATAATCCCTTAATTACCCATTCCCCAGGTTTGCATAACCAACACAGTTATAATAATACACATTTTACCTCTGTAATTAATCTAAGCCTCTCCAGACTGCCCCTTATTTCAGTTCTTTTGACAGACTTGCATTTTAGCCAATCAGTGCTCACTGCTTGGTAAATTCACGTCCCTGAGCTCAATGTTATCTATATGAAACACATGAACTAACTCCCTCTAGTGGTGAAAAACTGTCACAATGCATATAGATTAGAGGCGGCCTTCAAGGTCTAAGAAATTAGCATATGAACCTCTTAGGTTTAGCGTCCCACTGACTCCCACCCCAGCAATCTGGCCTGTATAGTGACAGGCATTGCCGGGGCTTCACGTGTCGCGCAGTGACATCACGCACAATGATGTGATGATGTCACAGCAAAACTTTATTTAAAGTTGACTATGGACAAGTATAGGGAGATGGGGGCATGCTGCTTAGAAGCCTGTATCTCAGGCATCTAAGCAGCTACAGTACAGACCTCCAAGACCCACCGTTAGAAAGGTAATCGCCTAACCTTTCCACCGGTATAAGTCTTGGTATAATATATTTAAATAAAGTAAAAATTAAAAAAAGATCAAAACCAGCTTAGCCCCCAGGTGGGAAATGGCTTAGCAGACAAAGGATAGGAAAGTCAGAATTAAACTCATTTTAAGACACTTTTAAATTTACTTCTATTTTCAAATGTGCTTCGTCCTCTTGGTATCCCTTGTTGAAAAATAAAATATGAACATATCCTACACTGGTGGGAGCTGGCTGCTGATTGGTGCCTGCACACATTTGTTTCTTTGTTTTTTTTGTTTTTTTTTTATATTTTTAGTTATCAATATACAGATCTCATAATGACAAAAAGAAAATATACAGGTAGTTCAGGTGTGCAAAAACCAAAGACAAGAACAGGAAAAGGTACAAGTAGAACAATTTACAAGTAGTTCATATCTTTTCAGGCATAGAATCAGTCAGGTTTCCTGTCTGTTTAAGGAGTGCTGGGCACGTGTCTGCAGTACTATACGGCTGCAATTTTGCAACAATGTTATACATTAGCAAGAGCACTAGATGTCAGCACTACTTCCTGTCATGTAGTGCTCCAGACATGTGAACCTACCTATCTAGATATCTCTTCAACAAAAAATACCTAGAGAACAAAGCAAATTTGATCATATAAGTTAATTGGAAACCTTTTTAAAATTGTATTCTCTTTCTGAATCAGGAAAGAAAAATGATTGGTTTTGTATCCCTTTAATTAAACCTTTCAAATCTAGCGGTATAAGTGTTTAGTCAGCTCTCTTATTTGGCGCATTACTTGTCATGGGCTTAGATTTCAATCTTATAGACAGTATACCCAGTGAAAACTAAATATTACTCATTTTTTGGTTTTCTTGCTAAAGCCTTGTAATTCCATTTGAAATGTGTATATTGAAAATAATTAGCCTATATCTGGATTTCAGAATTGTACCATGTGACCAGCTTAACATATATACCTTTGAAAGACGGTACTCATAGGCAACTTACTTATATGCCTAATCAAAAATCAAGCCTGGACATTGCATTTGTACTTCTGCACCTTTTTCGCCTGAATTTTTCAACTTGTACAATGCCGCCCCCTGCTCACTGGCGGCCAATCTGCCTCTAGCAGGGGCTGTCAATCATCCCAATCAAATCAGATCGGGATGATTTCAAGCCGCCATCTAAAAAGTGTCAGACAGGATAAGGAGCAGCCCATAGTCTAAATTTCAAATGAGTAGTAGTTTTTCTTCTGACATATTTCAAAGCTATTTCCACTCCTCCTGTATCACGTGACCTCCATCAGCCAATCACAAATGCATATACATATAGTCTGTGAATTCTTGCACATGCTCAGTGGTGGCTCAAAAGGTGTAACTATAAAAAGACTGTGCACATTTTGTTAATGGAAATAAATTGGAAAGTTGTTTAAAATTACATGCTCTACCTGAATCACACAATTAAGTTTTGACATGTTTGTTCCTTTAAAGGGACACTGTACCCAAAAAATTTCTTTCGTGATTCAGATTGAGCATGAAATTTTAAGCAACTTTCTAATTTACTCCTATTATCAAATTTTCTTCATTCTCTTGGTATCTTTATTTGAAATGCAAGAATGTAAGTTTAGATGCCGGCCCATTTTTGGTGAACAACCTGGGTTGTCTTTGCTGATTGGTGGATAAATTCATCCACCAATAAAAAAGTGCTGTCCAGAGTACTGAAACCAAAAAAAAGCTTAGATGCCTTCTTTTTCAAATAATGATAGCAAGAGAACAAAGAAAAATTGATAATAGGAGTAAATTAGAAAGTTGCTTAAAATTGCATGCTCTTTCTGAATTACAAAAGAAAAAATTTGGGTACAGTGTCCCTTTAAGTAGTTTTGTAAAGACAAAATAGTGTGTTCTAAAATTTCACAAATTCAGGCCATAGATTTGTTCATTACATGTCTTGACTAAGAATCTAAAACACTACTTAGAGATCAATCATTCATACCCCAAGAGTCCCCCTGACCTTTCATTCAGAATTTGCTGCCTTCTGTAATTACCTACTTTACTGAAGTTTAAGAAGGACTTTTATAAAAGCAGCATTTAATCTACAGAAGAGTGAACAAAGTTATATTTAAACCATTGTGAAAAAAGTTATTCACAAAACAGATTAAAGGGACATGAAACAAAAATATTTATTTTGTGATTCAGACAGAGCATAACATTTTAAAAAAATCTCAAATTTACTTCTATTGTCAGATTTGCTCCATCCTCATGTTATTCTTTCTTAAAGGGACATTATTTTTTTTCTTTCATGATTCAGATAGAGCTTACAAGTTTAAATGACTTTCCAATTTAAAGGGACACTGAACCCAAATTTATTCTTTCGTGATTCAGATAGAGCATGACATTTTAAGCAACTTTTTAATTTACTCCTATTATCACATTTTCTTCATTCTCTTGGTATCTTTATTTGAAATGCAAGAATGTAAGTTTAGATGCCGGCCCATTTTTGGTGAACAACCTGGGTTGTTCTTGCTGATTGGTGGATAAATTCATCCACCAATAAAAAAAGTGCTGTCCAGAGTCCTGAATCCAAAAAAGCTTAGGTGCCTTCTTTTTCAAATAAAGATATCAAGAGAACGAAGAAAAATTGATAATAGGAGTAAATTAGAAAGTTGCATAAAATTGCCTGCTCTATCTGAATCACAAAAGAAAAAAAAATTGGGTTCAGTGTCCCTTTAAACTTGAGCTTTGTTGAAAGGCTCAGTACATGGATGCTATCTGCTGATTGGTGGCTACACAATTTATAATAGAAGTAAATTGGAAAGCTGTTTAAATTATATGCTCTATCTGAATCATGAAAGAAAAAAAAAATGGGTTTCCTGTCCCTTTAAACTAGATAAGCATTTGTTTATGGCCAAAGCGTTTAGAAAACAATTATTTAGTGGGAGTATTGTAGTGTACTATTCTGGTGAATAGAGAGTTAATTTGTTAGCAAGGACATTGTTTATTTATTTATAAAATATTTTACCAGGAAGGATACATTGAGATTTCTCTCGTTTTCAAGTATGTCCTGGTTTTCAAGTATGTCCTGGGCATAATGGGAAAGGATAATACAGGTGCTAAGGGTACTGGGTTGGTGCATGCAGTCATTTTTATAATGACATTTTATTTACATTAATAAAGAAGGGTTGTACCAAAAAATGTTGCAAACAGAAAAAAAAAAGATAATTTTTTTTAAATTCAACTACTTCACAATCTGGGTTGCTTTCTGTTGTTTTTGTGAATGTTAATATTGAAAGAAAGCCTAATATATATATATAAAATAGTGAATATTATTACAAATTCCATTGTAATTATAGTGAGATGTTTTTCATTTGGGGGGAAACGTTTTTTTTTTTTTTTGGTCCTTCAGGCCTATAAAATCCTATGTTAAAATGACAATACTCCAAAAATTAAAAATGTATCACAGCCCTTTGTGATTCCTAAAGGAGTTGCATTTCAAAATCTATTTCAATTTTTTCTTTTATTTTTAAAGACAAATTTGTGTTTATGTCCTGAATAAATCAATGTAGGGCAAATTGAAAAACCACCAAAAACATTATGATCAACCCCTATATGATCTGGAAATATTGTTGATTAACCCCATAAATATGTTTTCTTTAAATTGCCTCTGATATAGTTACTTGTGTTCATGGTCTGCAATCTTCTTCATAACAGCTGACATATAGCTATTATTTAATACATTTTTGCACTAAATTGAGAGAAAGTAGAAGCCCGGATGACATCATGGAAGAAGGGGTTAGGTTAATTGACCGCACTTAAGGGGCAATTTATCAAGCTGAGGCACGCAAGGGTGCACATACGTGCCCCTGTACACAGCAGCTCACCTCTGGCAGGCTGAATTCCCCTGGTGGAATTCAGCATTGCACACCATTGCAATTTTGCGCTTGCATGCAATCCCACCCCCTGCCCGTGCACAGCAAATCACACTCGGGCAGGAGCTATCAATCTAGACCAGGGAGATTGAAATTTGCCACCTAAGAGGTGGCAAAATGGTAGGAAAGCAGCGGCCTGATGACCGCTGCTTGTTAAATACAGTGTGCAGGTTCTCTTGTGAGAACCTGCAGTCGAAAGCAGGCGAAAGCCTGCTGAAGAACTTGGTAAATCGCCCCCTTAGAAGGAACGAGACAGGTCAGGTTGAGGGCAAAGGGTTGGGCAGAGTAAGAAAGTATTTTTAAGCCTCTGAAATGGGAGTGAAGGTCTCTTTTTCATCTGGAGCAAGACGGTGAGGAGAAGTTCCCGCCCATTCTACCTATATTTTAAGTTTTGGAGTTATACGTTGTTGCAGCAGGGGAGAGGGTGCTTGCCCTGGGTTTTAGGGGCTTACAGCTATTGTGAGGTAATGGGTACCAACTGTAGGTTAGCAGATGGCAAAGCTGGTTAATTGATAAGGGCAAGCCCTGTGGTTGGAGTTTAAAAATTATAATATTTAAAGGTTGTATTTAATTTTATGTTAATAAACAAGCTGTGGCCTTTTCGTACCCATATAGGTGTCAATTGTCCTTATTGAGGGTGTTAATTGTAGGATGGTTTGACAATGTCATAGAGCCCAACCTGTAAAGTTTTTGTTCAGTGCTAAACCTGTCTATTTGCCATTACCTGCAATAATATTTTATTTTGTGACAGTGTTTTATTTACTTTGTGGTCTTGACTTATTGCTTTATGTCAGATACCTTGTCCAGCTCCGCTGCACTAAACTAACTCTGTATATACAGTATCATTTTCTGATAGGATTCAGTGGTCTCATTGTTGCTGCTATTGTTTATTGTTTATGTATATGAATTATTTACTGCTCCATTGGAATATAGTTTAGGGAACCACTGAGCATGGAAAATGAAGTCTGTTCTGTGCAAGCACAGTCCTTGGATCTATTCAGCACCAGTTTTACTATTGCACGGGTCACTACTTTTGTTTCACCCTTGAGATCTAGGACTCATTGCCAGATATATCATGAGTGTTAATCCTTATAGCTGCTATTGTTTCTGTAGGTTTGAGCTCCGCATTACTTTTTTTTGTTTTTCAATTTAAGTGGGTAGATGCTTCCTAACTTAGGCTTGATCCTAATCTTGCTATAGTTTTCGTCAGATAATCATTTCTGAACTTTGGATGGTATTGTCAGTGTGTTTTCCAGTAATCACAGTCTCAAAAAGCTTCTGTTATTAAAACCTCTGAAGCTAGAAATTGTTACTGCTCCAAAACAATCAAACAACTGATATCCAGCTGTACAATCATGGGAACACGAAGGCAGCACAAAGGTAAGAAGTAACCTTTATTTATTTGATTAAATAATACATATAATAATATTTATAAATAATATAATAATAACCATATGTACATAGTGTGCAGTCTTTAAATGGACATTAAACACTAAATATATGCTAAATAGAATGATGCATTCAAAGAAAAGATTAGTCCATGACTAGCATGTAGATGTATTTTTTAAAGTTTCATTAGTTGTTTAAAAAGTGACAAAATAAGTGTAAAGTTTTAGTGTCTATAAAACACTGGGAGCTGCCATGTTGTAACTTGTGTTACCTTCTCTGCTGTGGCCAATTAGAGACAGTTATACATAGGTCATTAGAGTGTGCAGCCAATGGTTGTGCTGGATTTAACAGTGTTCTGCACTTCCATTTCTAACAGGAACTGAAAAGCTCACAATTTCAGAATGGAATTACAGGCAAAGAGGACAAAATAAATAATAAAAGTATATTGCAGAGTTGTTTTATATATACAATTTATCATTTGATATTACCATCTCAAAGTGTTTAATGTCCCTTTAAGTACCAGCAGTTGGCACAAATAATCTACGGCACTTTGTCATGGTTAATAATGCCCTCTAGAGTCACTATTTTATATGCATGTATTAACTCCTTATTGTCCAAAACGTATTTACAACATTAACATATTGACTAAACAATAGAGTGATATTGTTATAACTGTACCAATATTTGTATAGTACTTTTAATAACACATATACAGTTATCCTGTTATACAAATCATTCAAATGAGAAATGTTAAAGGGACATGAAACAATCTGAATACAAATTTAACAATAAAAAGTTTACAATTTACGTATATTATCCAATTTGCTTTGTTCTCTTGTTATTCTTTGTTGAAGAGATATCTAGATAGGTAGCATGCACATGTCTGGGACACTGCATGACAGGAATTAGTGCTGCCATCTAGTGCTCTTGCTAATGTATAACATTGTTGCAAACTGCTGCCATAAACTGCTGCCATAAAGTACTGCAGACACACCTGAACTTCCTGCTTTTTAACAAAGGATACCAAGAAAATGATGACAATTTGATAATAGAAGTGCATTTGAAAGTTATTTAAAATGATATGCTCTAACTAAATCATGAAATAAAAAGTTGGGGTTTTATGTCCCTTTAAAACGCAACATAATTATGACAGGACAAAAAAGAGTAAACTTAAAGTGTTAAAAAATGTACACATATGAATCTCTGGGTTACATCGTAAGTCTCCTGATTTCAAAAACATAATTTATGTAAGAACTTACCTGATAAATTCATTTCTTTCATATTGGCAAGAGTCCATGAGCTAGTGACGTATGGGATATACATTCCTACCAGGAGGGGCAAAGTTTCCCAAACCTCAAAATGCCTATAAATACACCCCCCACCACACCCACAATTCAGTTTAATGAATAGCCAAGAAGTGGGGTGATAGGAAAGGAGCAAAAGCATCAACAAGGAATTGGAATAATTGTGCTTTATACAAAAAAATCATATCCACCAAAAAAAGGGTGGGCCTCATGGACTCTTGCTAATATGAAAGAAATGAATTTATCAGGTAAGTTCTTACATAAATTATGTTTTCTTTCATGTAATTGGCAAGAGTCCATGAGCTAGTGACGTATGGGATAGCAAATACCCAAGATGTGGAACTCTACGCAAGAGTCACTAGAGAGGGAGGGATAAAAATAAAGACAGCCAATTCCGCTGAAAAAAGAATCCACAACCCAAATCAAAAAGTTTTAATCTTATAATGAATAAAAAGGAAATTATAAGCAGAAGAATCAAACTGAAACAGCTGCCTGAAGAACTTTTCTACCAAAAACTGCTTCTGAAGAAGAGAAAACATCAAAATGGTAGAATTTAGTAAAAGTATGCAAAGAAGACCAAGTTGCTACTTTGCAAATCTGATCAACAGAAGCTTCATTCTTAAAAGCCCAGGAAGTAGAAACTGACCTGGTAGAATGAGACGTAATCCTCTGAGACGGGGATTTACCCAACTCCAAATAAGCATGATGAATCAAAAGCTTTAACCAAGAAGCCAAAGAAATGGCAGAAGCTTTCTGGAATCTTTAGTAGATTCAACATAATATTTCAAAGCTCTTACCACATCCAAAGAATGCAAAGATCTTTCCAAAGAATTCTTAGAATTAGGACACAACGAAGGGACAACAAAATCTCTACTAATGTTGTTGGAATTCACAACCTTACGTAAAAATGTAAATGAAGTCCGCAAAACCGCCTTATCCTGATGAAAAATCAGAAAAGGAGACTCACAAGAAAGATAGCAGATAATTCAGAAACTCTTCTAGCAGAAGAGATAGCCAAAAGAAACAATACTTTCCAAGAAAGTAATTTAATGTCCAGAGAATGCATAGGCTGAAATGGAGGAGCCGGTAAAGCTCTCAAAACCAAATTAAGACTCCAAGGAGGAGAGATTGACTTAATGACAGGCTTGATACGAACCAAAGCCTGTACAAAACAAACGAATGTCAGGAAGATTAGCAATTTTTCTGTGAAACAGAACAGAAAGAGCAGAGATTTGTCCTTTCAAGGAACTTGCAGACAAACCCTTATCCAAACCAACCTGAAGAAACTGTAAAATTCTAGGAATTCTAAAAGAATGCCAAGAGAACACCATGAAATGTAAGTCTTCCAAACTCGGTAATAAATCTTTCTAGATACAGATTTACGAGCCTGCAACATATTATTGATCACTGAGTCAGAGAAACCTCTATGACTAAGCACTAAGCGTTCAATTTCCATACCTTCAATTTTAATGATTTGAGATCCTGATGGAAAAACTGACCTTGAGATAGAAGGTCTGGCCTTAAGGGAAGTGGCCAAGGTTGGCAACTGGACATCCAAACAAGATCCGCATACCAAAACCTGTGTGGCCATGCTGGAGCCACCAGCAGTACAAACGAACGCTTCATTATGATTTTGGAAATCACTCTTGGAAGAAGAAAGACATAAGCAGGTTGATAATTCCAAGGAAGTGACAACGCATCCACTGCTTCCGCCTGAGGATCCCTGGAACTGGACAGATACCTGGGAAGTTTCCTGTTTAGATGAGAAGCCATCAGATCTATTTCTGGAAGCCCCCATAACTGAACAATCTGAAGAAACACATCTGGGTGAAGAGACCATTCTCCCGGATGTAAAGTCTGGCGACTGAGATAATGCGCTTCCCAATTGTCTATACCTGGGATATGGACTGCAGAGATTAGACAGGAGCTGGATTCCGCCCATGCAAGTATCCGAGATACTTCTTTCATAGCTTGAGGACTGTGAGTCCCACCTTGATGATTGACATACGCCACGGTTGTGACATTGTCTGTCTGAAAACAAATAAACGGTTCTCTCTTCAGAAGAGGCCAGAACTGAAGAGCTCTGAGAATCGCACAGAGTTCCAAAATATTGATTGGTAATCTCGCCTCTTGAGATTTCCAAACCCCTTGCGCTGTCAGAGATCCCCAGACAGCTCCCCAACCTGAAAGACTCGCATCTGTTGAAATCACAGACCAGGTTGGACTTAGAAAAGAGGCCCCCTGAACCAAACGGTGGTGCTCTAACCACCAAGTCAGAGATAGTCGAGTATTGGGATTTAAGGATATCAGTTGTGATATCTTTGTATAATCCCTGCACCATAGGTTCAGCATACAAAGCTGAAGAGGTCTCATGTGAAAACGAGCAAAGGGGATCACGTCCGATGCTGCAGTCATGAGACCTAAAACCTCCATGCACATAGCTACTGAAGGGAATGACTGAGACTGAAGGTTCCGACAAGCTGAAACCAATTTCAGACGTCTTTTGTCTGTTAGAGACAAAGTCATGGATACTGAATCTATTTGGAATCCTAAAAAGGTTACCCTTGTCTGAGGAATCAAGGAACTTTTTTGTAAATTGATCCTCCAACCATGTTTTTGAAGAAACAACACAAGTTGATTCGTGTGAGATTCTGCAGAATGTATAGACTGCGCAAGTACCAAGATATCGTCCAAATAAGGAAACACTGCAATACCCCACTCTCTGATTACAGAGAGAAGGGCACCGAGAACCTTTGAGAAGATCCTTGGAGCTGTTGCTAGGCCAAAAGGAAGAGCAACAAATTGGTAATGCTTGTCTAGAAAAGAGAATCTCAGGAACTGATAGTGATCTGGATGAATTGGAATATGAAGATAAGCATCCTGTAAGTCTATTGTGGACATATAATGCCCTTGCAGAACAAAAGGCAGAATAGTCCTTATAGTCACCATTTTGAATATTGGTATTCTTACATAATGATTCAAAATTTTTAGATCCAGAACTGGTCTGAAAGAATTCTCTTTCTTTGGTACAATGAACAGATTTGAATAAAACCCCAGACCCTGTTCCAGATATGGAACTGGCACAATTACCCCAGATGACTCCAGGTCTGAAACACACTTCAGGAAAGCCTGAGCCTTTACTGGGTTCACTGGAATGCGTGAGAGAAAGAACCTTCTCACAGGCAGTCTTACCTTGAAACCTATTCTGTACAAATGAGAAACAATGTTCTGAATCCAATGATTTTGAATTGAAGTGATCCAAACATCTTTGAAAAATCGTAGTCTGCCCCCTACCAGCTGTGCTGGAATGAGGGCCGCACCTTCATGCGGACTTTGGGGCTGGTTTTGATTTTCTAAAAGGCTTGGATTTATTCCATACTGGAGAAGGCTTCCAACTGGAAACCGTTCCTTTAGGGGAAGGGTCAGGCTTCTGTTCCTTATTCTGACGAAAGGAACGAAAACGGTTAGCAGCCCTAAATTTACCCTTAGATTTTTTATCCTGAGGCAAAAAAGCTCCCTTCCCCCCAGTGACAGTTGAAATTATAGAATCCAACTGAGAACCAAACAATTTATTACCTTGGAAAGAAAGTTATAGCAACGTTGACTTAGAAGTCATATCCGCATTCCAAGATTTAATCTATAAAGCTCTTCTAGCTAAAATAGCTAAAGACATATACCTGGCATCAATTCTAATGATATAAAAAATGGCATCACAAATGAAATTATTAGCATGTTGAAGTAGCTTAACAATGCTATACACATTATGATCTGGTACTTGTTGCTCTAAAGCCTCCAACCAAAAAGTTGAAGCCGCAGCAACATCAGCCAAAGAAATAGCAGGCCTAAGAAGATGATCTGAACATAAATAAGCCTTCCTTAGATAAGATTCAAGCTTCCTATCTAAAGGATCTTTAAAAGAAGAACTATCTGCCGTAGGAATAGTAGTACGTTTAGCAAGAGTAGAGATAGCCCCATCAACTTTGGGGATCTTTTCCCAAAACTCCAATCTATCAGACGGCAAAGGGTACAGTCTCTTAAACCTTAAAGAAGGAGTAAATGAAGTACCCAAACTATTCCATTCCATAGATATTACATCTGAAATAGCATCAGGAACTGGAAAAACCTCTGGAATAACTACATGAGGTTTAAAAACCGAATTTAAACGTTTACTGGTTTTAATATCAAGAGGACTAGACTCCTCCATATCTAATGCAATCAACACCTCTTTTAATAAAGAATGAATAAACTCCATTTTAAATAAATATGAAGATTTGTCAGTGTCAATATCTGAGGCAGAATCTTCTGAACCAGATAGATCCTCATCAGAGATAGATAAATCAGAATGCTGGCGGTCATTTAAAAATTCATCTAATTTATGAGAAGTTTTAAAAGACCTTTTACGTTTATTAGAAGGAGGTATAACAGACAGGGCCTTCTGAATAGAATTAGAAACAAATTCTCTCACATTAACAGGAATATCCTGAACATTAGATGTTGAAGGAACAACAACAGGTAATGGACTACTACTAATGTAAATATTGTCTGCTTTTGAAAGTTTATCATGACAACTAACACAAACTACAGCCGGAGGAACAGTTACCACAAGTTTACAACAAATGCACTTAGCTTTGGTAGAACCGACATCAGGCAGCAGCATTCCAGAAGTAGATTCTGATACAGGGTCAGATTGAGACATCTTGCAATATGTAATAGAAAAAACAACATATAAAGCAAAATTATCAAATTCCTTAAATGACATTTTCAGGAATGGGAAAAAATGCAAACAGAATAAGCCTCTGGAAACCAGAAGCAAAAAGAAACAAAGACTTAAAGTGAAAGTAAAGTTATAGTTTATTGAATCCAATATACAATTTCTCCCTATCACCTTATATTAGTCGCTAAGTCTTTTTTTCATTTTTCAAATATTTTTATTAAAAAACTTATTTCCAATTCCCTACCGTTTATCTCCCGGCTCCTCCCAATCCCTACTTCCTCCTTAGGCATTTAGTTACGTCTTCAGCGGTCCCACCCACTCTCAAATGCGCGTTCATAACCCTGAATTCAATTGCGCATGCGTTACTCGCCGATGGTAATCAATGGCCATCCTATTACATCAAAATGCGCATGCGCTAATTTGCCTTGTAACATAGTAGTGAATAAATAGGTATATTCATTCACTACTATGCAATCAGAGACAGGAGCTGCATTTATTGCTATCATTGAAACGTATCTTAAAAACATCGATCTATTAACTTTGTTTGCCCAATTGTACTATAGAATCTAGTTGATAGATCGATGTTTTGTAAGAAACGTTTCAAAGATATCAATAAATGCAGCTCCTGTCTCTGATCGTACAGACAGGTAACAAAGCTGTGCAGAACAAGGCACATTATTACAACTTGAGGTTATAAAAGGCGTCTGCAAAAAGAGATGACGTAGTCTGTAGGGATTCCCACTTGGTAGTTGTAAACACACATGCGCGAAACAGGAGCGCGCAGGGTTGAGAAACCAAATAAAAATCATTTGCATATGCGGCAACGAGTAAAGGGGTGGATGACGTCGGATGACGGCCGAAAAATCAGTTGGTTAAGAAAAACATGTGATTAAAAGTAAAAAAAAAAAATTTACAGGTTGAATTTTGGAACGAAAAAAAATCAAATTAGAAAGGTAATATATTGAAATATAACGATTTATATCAAATATGATGAATGAAACTCATATTATTTTTAAACATTTAATGATATTATAGATAGAGATGGGGTTAACTTTACCTTCACTTTAAATAATGTCAAAAAAACTGGCACCAAGTATGACGCCCACAATTGACAAATTTTTTGGCGCCAAGAAACGTCTGCAACAAACACGAGCGTCATAGATGACGCAACTACGTGAAAACTCTCTGCGCCAACTAAGACGCCGGAAATGACGTAATTACGTCAACAAACGTAATTATAGCGCCAAAAAAGTCTTGCACCAAGAATGACGCAATAAATTATAGCATTTTTTGCTCCCGCGAGCCTAACAGCCCGCAATTTAGAAAGAAAAGTCAATTTGAAAAATTTTCAGGTAAGAAAAAATGTATTCATATGCATTACCCAAAATGAAACTGACAGTCTGTAAGAAGGAAATATACTGATTAACCTGAATCATGGCAAATATAAGTATAAAACATATATTTAGAACTTTACATATAAAGTGCCAAGCCATAGCTGAGAGTGTCATAAATAAAATAAGACATACTTACCAAAAGACACTCATCTACATATAGCAGATAGCCAAACCAGTACTGAAACGAGAATCAGCTGAGGTAATGGTATATAAGAGTATATCATCGATCTGAAAAGGGAGGTAGGAGATGAATCTCTACGACCGAAAACAGAGAACCTATGAAATAGATCCCCGATAGGATGACCATTGCATTCAATAGGCAATACTCCCTTCACATCCCTCTGTCATTCACTGCACTCTGAGAGGAAACCAGGCTTCAGCACAAACTTACTTCACCACCTCCATAGGGGGCAAAGTTTGTAAAACTGAATTGTGGGTGTGGTGGGGGTGTATTTATAGGCATTTTGAGGTTTGGGAAACTTTGCCCCTCCTGGTAGGAATGTATATCCCATACGTCACTAGCTCATGGACTCTTGCCAATTACATGAAAGAAATACAAAAACCATCTGGGCAAACAAAATGGAGATTTCAGGGTTTAGAGATTACATCACAGGTTGAATGTATAATAGTGCTGTTGAGGTGTACAATTAACCTGCTGTGCTCTAAAACCACAGATGTATGCATATGTGTCTCCTTAAGGGAGCATTATTTGTATCATATTGACCTTGTAAATGTGTGATTAAAGTGGCAGTAAAGTAAAAAATAAACTTTAATGATTTGGGTAGAACATGCAATTTTAAATTACTTCCCAATTTACTTCTATTATCGAATTTTATTTGTATATATATGTGTGTGTCCAGTCTACAGCCCACCCCTTCTGTTGTCAACTGCCTGGGTGCAAAAATGTAAATAAATATATCCAAAAAACCAATGCACTCTCAGGACTTGCACAAAAAAACAATCAATTTTAATGGAACATTTTCGGAGAGATCCTCTCCTTCATAAGCCTGATGAAGGAGAGGATCTCTCCGAAAACTTTCCATTAAAATTGATAGTTTTTTTGTGCAAGTCCTGAGAGTGCATATATATGTATATACATACACACACACATATATACATATATACATACACACATATATATATACAGTACATATATACATACACACACATATATACATACACACACACACACACACACATATATATATATATACACATATATACATACACACACACACATATATATATATACACATATATACATACACACACACACATATATATATATATATATATATATATATATATATATATATATATATATATATATATATATATATATATACAGGTGGCCCTCAGTTTACGCCGGTTCAATATGTGCCGTTTCAAAATAACAACCTTTTTTATCAGTTATGTGACTGCTATTGAAATGCATTGAAAAGCAGTGCACTAATTAAAATAACCAGTAGGTGGAGCTGTCCGCTTGTGTTGCAGCAAAGTTAAGCAAGCTTTACAGCCTGAAATGAATCTGTGTACACAGAGCAGACCAGAGCTATCAAGCAAACAAGATCAAGCAGGCACTTCCCTATTATCTTCCTGTCCAGCAGCTTGAGGTGAGGGTGCCTAACTGCTTAATCAGTCCAGATTGAAATGCATAGAATAGGTGCAGACCCAATATTATCTAACATGCTAACAAGGCAGAGAACTGTTTGCAGAAAAATACAAGTAAAAAAAATGTTTTTGTTCATTAAACTTAGTTTGATGATGATGCAGTCGGTTGTGTAATTATTTTATTAGGTGCTGTTAGCAAATGTTTTTGTTCATTAAACTTAGTTTGATTATATTTACTGTGTTGTGTGATTATTTTATTAGGTTATAATACAGTTTTAGCAAATGTTTTTGTTCATTTAACTTAGTTTAATTATATATTCTGAGTTGTGTGATCATTTGATACTGTTTTATAATGCTGTTTAGCATTTAAAGTCTTCATTTCAAAGCTTTAAAAATAATGTATTAGGTGTTACTTATGACAATTTTGAGAGGGGCCTGGAACCTAACTCCCTCACTTCCCATTTACTTACATTATAAACTGTGTTTCAATTTCCAATGGTTTCGATTTACAACCATTCCTTCTGGAACCTAACCCCGGCGTAAACTGAGGGCTACCTGTATACATACACAAACACACACGCATATATATATATATATATATATATATAAATCCTGAGAGTGCCCTCCCTTTCCTAGCTCTTATATAAACATATACATACACAATCACACACACATATATACATACACACATATATATATATACACATACACACACATATATACATACACACACATATATATATATAAACATATACATACACACATATATATACATACACACACATATATACATACACACACTCACACTATATCACAAAACAGGCAAAATGGCTTTATAATTTGTCATCTTTTTGCTTCTGCTGTGCATGCTAGGAACATGTCAGAATAATTTGATATAAAGCTTTATATATCAGCAGCTACTGCTTGTTTTTCTTCTGCAAAAAAGCACATAGTATACTACAAAATCGTTCTGCATGCCAAATTTCATATAGACTGGTGCAGTAGTTTGTGCTATAGATTAGACCTACTTATCAATGTTTAATAACTCAAAAAATACTTAATCAATGTACTTCATAATTTATAGCATTTTCAGCCACCAAGTGTGCCCACCAAAAGCAAAATTTAAAAGAAATACATTCATGCATTTCAGTGTTAAAGGGACATTCCAGTCAAAATATAAATGCACATAGATTTATTGCATCTTTGAGCAGAAACATATTTGCAATATAAATGTATTAGCAAAAATGCTTCTTTTAAGAGTTATCACTGTTTTAGTGTTAACATTTTTTCTCTGCATGTGCATGTGAAGCATAGCTAGATATTTTCACTGCACCCACATTTTAAATAATGCAGCTGCTTAGATCATCACTGGGGCTTGTATCATGTCAGCAATTAACAAATGGAGTCATTACCAGATAGTACAAGCACCTTAGGCTCTCAGAACAAGTGTTGTGTTTAAAATGCTGGTGCACGGTGCATACTTAAATACACTTTTGAAATAGCTATAACTTTTATTAGAAGCATTTTTGCTAATGCATGTATATTACAAAATTGCTTCTGTTCAATACCAAAATGCACCCATGTGGTTTCCAATTTGGGCTGGAATATCCCTTTAACAGGTTTTAAAATGAAACAGTCTGTTTAATGTAAACTATAGCCACCCTACTGTGCAGGTACATAGATAACTAGATTCAATTTGAGATTATTACTTAACTCTTTATCCTGGCTTTTCATTAGTGTCTTTATAGAACTAAATCCACAAACAATCATGTGGAGTATTACCCAAAATGTGTATCCGTGAAATTAATAAAGGTATAAAAAAGCCAATTTTAATTTACTGGCTTGTTAAATTTCCTTGAAAAACTGCCCACCACATGTATCAGTAGTTTGTAGGTATTGTTAAGTGAATTAAAGCGATACTGAACCCATTTTTTTTCTTTCATGATTCTGATAGAGCATGCAATTTTAATAAACTTTCTAATTTACTCCTATTATTACATTTTCTTTGTTCTCTTGGTATCTTTATTTAAAAAAGCAGTAATGTAAGCTTACGAGTCAGCCCGTCTTTGGTTCAGTACTTGGGTATAGCTTGCTGATGGGTGGCTAAATGTACCCACCAATCAGCAAGCGCTATCCAGGGTGCTGAACCAAAAATGGGCTTGTAAGCTTACATTCCTGCTTTTTCAAATAAAGATACTAAGAGAATGAAGAAAATTTGATAATCGGAGTAAATTAGAAAGTTGCTTAAATGTAAGGCTCAATCTGAATCATGAAAGAAAAAGTTGGGTTGAGTATCGCTTTAAATCTGAACACATAGCATCATTTTGAACACAACTCACTCAGAATTCAGTCTTCATAGTGTCCAAAAAAACCCCATCTGATTATTATATTTGTCATAAGTAGAAACTGTTGGAGGGACAGTGGCACATAGCACCCAGACCATGACAGTTCTTTTATATGCAGAAAGGTTGGGAGCTCTGCAGACCAAGTCACACCTCCTTCCATCTCCTTATAAAAAAGCGCCCTCTCATCTCCAGTTCCATTTTTTCCTTTTTGCTAAAACGTGCAAGGGAGCACTGCTTGAGTAATTCAGCCAACAGTGTGCATGATATCCTGTCACATGACATATCCTGAATAGAAAAGGCGATTGGCTCAAGGAGGGTGGTGGAAGATATTGCCCAGGAGGTTCTTAGCCTTTCCACTATAGCCCAGTTTAAATGTCACCTACCCGCTAATATCTAATAGCACAGCTGCAACATATATTCATTCACCAGCACTACCTAAAGTAGCTAAACTTATTACAACAATGTATACATATATGATTTAACAATAACCGTGCTAATTAGCCTAAATACATTATGCAGCAAAACTCAGAAACTGAAGCTGAAAGGGCTTATTGTAAGTAAACATTTATTTTAAATTAGATCCCCCCCATTCAGGGCCTTGTGTCACCCAATATACACGCGATGGAGGAACGTTCAAGGGCTTTAATGGGCATATATTGCATACATAGACGTTTGACAATCTAGCCTAAGGCTAGGCTGTGTCTGAGCACATCATTTTATACTGCATAGAATATTCTGGTGGCACATTCACAGGACACCTGTGAGACCAATAATTTACTTGTTTATATTCAGTTTGATACTCGCTGGAAATTTATGTGCAATATTTTTTAGCAGTTGCATCCCATTGGGAGATTTTCTCTTCCTTCTTTTAAAAATAAAGTATCTGGAAGCTTGTGTGTATTATTATTTTATTTTGTATTAAGTCTTATACATTCTGTATTGTGTATTTGTTAAGGCTGTCATTTGCAGAGCATCCTTTCTTGTATACAAAATCTCAAGAAGAAAGTGTAAAACAATGGCTGTTGCAATGCTACGGTATCTAGCCAAACCTTGAACAATATTGCCATCTACTGGTCAGTTTTGAAAACTACAATTGGATTTCCTTTTATTATCCGTTTCAGGCTTAGAATCACTAACATTTGAGACCATTTCAAAATCTCTCCAGTTCTTGTGTTATCCTGTTATTAATAAATTATAGCATGAAGTATATACGCTATCATGAAGAGAGCTTTCTAGTGCTTAATGAATATGATTAGTTGGATTACATACCACCTGAGATACGTCAGCAATCATTTTGGAATATCTGGATTTCCTACATTTATATTGAGAAAACATTTAAAAAGTTTTATGTAGCAAGTATTTTGTACAGTACAAATAAACATATAAAAGAAAAAAAATATTATTTACTCATGATTTTTTTTTTTCTTGTAGTTTATGTCAGGCTGACAATCTCCTAGAAATCTAAATTCAAATAGACTGTGTACATTTAGCCTCTTTCTTATTATATTGTACAGGTGACCCTCGTTTTACAACGGTTCAATTTACACAGTTTCAGAATAACAACCTTTTTTTCCAGTCATGTGACTGCTATTGAAAAGCATTGAGAAGCAGTGCATTTATTAAAATAGCCAGTAGGTGGAGCTGTTCGCTTGTGTTGCAGCAAAGCCAAGCAAGCTGAAATTAATCCGTTTAACCAGACATGAGCTATCGAGCAGATTTCAAAGGAACAAGATCTTCCTGTCTATAAATCGGTCCAGATTGGAATGCATAGAAAGAACTGTTTGCAGAAAAATGCAAGTGAAGTCTGTGTTGTGTGATTATTTTATTAGGTTTATAATGATGTTTAGCAAATGTTTTGTTCATTTAGCTTAGTTTAATTATATATTCTGTGTTGTGTGATTATTTTATTAGGTTTATAATGCTGTTTAGCATTTAAAGTCTTCATTTCAAAGCTTTAAAAATAATGTATTAGGTGTTACTTATGACAATTTTGAGAGGGGCCTGGAACCTATCTCCCTCACTTCCTATTGACTTACATTATAAACTGGGTTTCAATTTACAAGAGTTTCGATTTACAACCATTCCTTCTGGAACCTAACCCCGGCGTAAACTGAGGGCTACCTGTATCAATATATTATTAAAAATGCTTAATGGGCAATGAAACACAGTAGAACTGCATAATGCACAGATGTAAAATAAAAAGACAACACAACAGCGCATATTCTAAATTTCAAATTTTCAGTAGATTTTTTTCTAATACATTTCAAAGATTGTTTCTATTTCCCTGCCCACTGTACCATGTGACAGCCATCAGCCAATTACAGGCTCATACACATATACACTGTTAACGTTTGCACATGCTGAACTGGTGCTTCAGAAAGTGTGCACATTACAGTACCGTGCATACTTTTATAACGGAATGAAATTGTAAAGTGTTTTTTTTTTTTTTAAATTGAATGTTCTATCTGAGTCATGAAAGTTTAATTTTGGCTTTAGTGTCCCTTTAAGGATATATACTATTTGCATGTTATAAAAGGATAGATGCTCTTTTGTCTGACTGCTATGAACAGCTAGCAGATAGATTCTGACCTAAACCTCTATACCACACTCATCTATATTACATAATGCTTTAATTGTAACCATGATCTCTATTCACTGCAATTAACCATATACATCCTCAGCCTGCACCCACCACAGTTAACCTTAAAGGGACACGATTCAGATAGAGAATACAATTTTAAAACATTTTCCAATTTACTTCTATTATCTAATTTGGTTAATTCTCTTGGTATCATTTGTTGAAAGGCATATCTAGATAGACTTGGGAGCTTCGAGCTAGCAGCTGATTGGTGGCTGAACTTGTATACCCATTTTCATTGGCTCACAAATGTGTTTAGCTAGCTTTCAGGAGTGCATTGATGCTACTTCAGTACAAGATACCAAGAAAATTAATCAAAATTGATAACAGAATTACATTTGAAAGTTGTTTATCTATCTGAATCATGAAAGAAAAATGCGAAACATAACAGCTGCAAAAAACACATCAGAAATACATTACAAAGTACAGTTGCATTCATAATACCATCTAATAAAAATGATTTTAAAAAAATATTGCATAAAAAGTTATAAGGGCTCAAAGATATGAGGTTTCAAAGGGATTTAGCATAGAGATACATACATATACATGTCTAAAGATATATATATATAAATATAATGTACATATGTATTTATGTATTTACAGTAGAATCTCAATTAACCGGCACCCATAGGGATTGGTAGATTCCGGATAAGTGTAATTCTGGTTGCTTGAGAGTCACTATTAAGAATAGCTCTAGTTCTATAACCCAGATTCCCAGAACGGCTCAATCTCTTGCTGAAAACAATGTGTTTATTCAGGATATACACTTGTATTTTATCCTGAATAAACGCATTGTTTTCAGCAAGAGATTGAGCCCTTGCATCTTTGTGAATCCTCCCATTGGGCTCTCCCCTGCCAGCCGGTAGTGTAAACCCTGGTTCGGAAGTACAGTACTCATTTCACAGAGGGATAAATGACAGAGGGATACTGTACCAAGAAGTTAAAGCCACCGCGAGATAGCCCGCCCTGATTGCCAAGCTGATGCAATCGTAAGTGCTGCAGTCTATTTCTGTCCCTATATCCGTTTTATAATAAATGTGAACAAGGGTTACCGCAGCTCCTGCTGTTTAAAGAGATCCGGACTGTTTCTTTAACACATTTATGCTTTACGTTTCCTTATTTTTTTCCGGTTGCTTGAGAGTGCTGGTTGCTTGAGTTCCGGATAATTGACATTCTACTGTATATGTGTGTGTGTGTATATATATATATATATATATATATATTTACAGACATATATACACATAAATATATATGTACACATATATAGACATATATATATATATATATATATATATATATATATATACTGTATATATATATATATATATAAGTGCATGGGAGCCCTTTGCAATCAAGTAGATGAAAACATGTAAAACATTTATGCAATCTTCATATTTAATAAAGTGTTACACTGTGTATTTACTGTAAATATTGCACATTCCAATGTTCTGCACATAGCAGAATATGGTCTATGTATTTATAAATAGATGTTCCTATATATATATATATATATATATATATATATATATATATATATATTTATATTTATATATGTATATATATATATGAATATATCTATTCCTATATAAAATCTTGCATATATATGGGTACAGCTATATATTGTAGCAAAATTACATCATATACACTCACTGGCCACTTTATTAGGTACACCGTGCTAGTACCGGGTTGGACCCCCTTTTGCCTTCAGAACTGCCTCAATTTTTTGTGGCATAGAATCAACAAGGTGTTGGAAACATTCCTCAGAGATTTTGGTCCATATTGACATGATAGATTCAGTTGCTGCAGATTTGTCGGCTGCACATCCATGATGCGAATCTCCCGTTCCACCACATCCCAAAGGTGCTCTATTGGATTGAGATCTGGCGACTGTGGAGGCCATTGGAGTACAGTGAATTTATTGTCATGGTCAAGAAACTAGTTTGAGATGATTTTAGCTTTGTGCCATGGTGCATTATGCTGCTGGAAGTAGCCATCAGAAGATGGGTACACTGTAGTCATAAAGGGATGGACATGGTCAGCAACAATACTTAGGTAGACCATGGCGTTTAAACGATGAATGTCGCAGCTGAAATCGAGACTCATCAGACCAGGCAATGTTTTTCTAATCCTCTATTGTCCAATTTTGGTGAGCCTGTGCAAATTGTAGCCTCAGTTTCCTGTTCTTAACTGACAGGAGTGGCACCCGGTGTGGTCTTCTGCTGCTGTAGCCCATCTGCTTCAAGGTTCGACGTGTTGCGAATTCAGAGATAGTATTCTGCATACCTTGATTGTAACAAGTGGTTATTTAAGTTACTGTTACCTTATATCATCTCGAAGCAGTCTGCCCATTCTCCTCTGACATCAACAAGGCATTGCCGTCCACACAACTACCACTCACTGGATATTTTCTCTTTTTCAGACCATTCTCTGTAAACCCTAGAGATGGTTGAGCATGAAAATACCAGTAGATCAGCAGTTTTTTAAATACTCAGACCAACCCATCTGGCACCAACAACCGTGCCACATTCAAAGTCACTTAAATCCCCTTTCTTCCCCATTCTGATGCTCAGTCTAAACTTCAGCAAGTCATCTTCACCACATCTAGATGCCTAAATTCATTGAGTTGCTGCCATGTGATTGTCTGATTTGCAATTTGTGTTACCAAGCAATTGAACAGGTGTACCTAATAAAGTGGCAGGTGAGTGTGTGTGTGTATATACAAGATCTCAGGTGTGAATGGGAGCAGGTGTGTTTAATTTGTTGTTATCACTCTCACACTCTCTCATACTAGTCACTGGAAGTTCAACATGTCACCTCAAGGCAAAGAACTCTCTGAGCATCTGAAAAAAAGAATTGTTGCTCTACATAAACATGGCCTAGGCTATAAGAATATTGCCAAGACCCTGAAACTTAGCTGCAGCACAGTGGGGAAAACTATACAGTGGTTTCACAGGACAGGTTCCACTCAGAACAGGCCTCGCCATGGTCGACCAAAGAAGTTGAGTGCATGTGCTCAACATCATATCCAGAGGTTGTCTTTGGGAAATATACGTATGAGTGCTGCCAGCACTGCTGCAGAGGTTGAAAGGGTGGGAGTCAGCCTGTCAGTGCTCAGACCATACGCCGCACATTGCATCAAATTGGTCTGCATGGCTTTTGTCCCAGAAGGAAGCCTCTTTTAAAGATGATGCACAAGAAAGCCTGCAAACAGTTTGCTGAAGACAAGCAGACTAAGGACATGAATTACTGGAACCATTTCATGTTGTCCAATGAGACCAAGATAAGTTATTTGGTTCAGGTGGTGTCAAACGTGTGTGGCGGCAACAAGATGAGGAGTACAAAGACAAGTGTGCCTTGCCTAAAGTCAAGCATGGTGGTGGGAGTGTTGTGGTCTCAGCCTGCATGAGTGCTGGTGGCATTGGGGAGCTACAGTTTATTGAGGGATCCATGAATGCCAACATGTACTGAGAGCATGATCCCCTCCCTTCGAAAACTGGGCCGCAGGGCAGTATTCCAACATGATAACAACCCCAAACACACCTCCAAGATGACCACTGCCTTGCTAAGGAAGCTGAAGGTAAAGGTTATGGACTGGCTAAGCATGTCTCCACATCTAAACACTATTGAGCATCTGTGGGGCTTCCTCAAACTGAAGGTGGAGTAGCGCAAGGTCTCTAACATCCACCAGCTCCGTGATGTCGTCATGGAATAGTGGAAGAGGACTCCAGTGGCAACCTGTGAAGCTCTGGTGAACTCCATGCCCAAGAGGGTTAAGGCAGTGCTGGAAAATAATGGTGGACACAAAATATTGACACTTTGGTCCCAATTTGGACATTTCCACTTAGGGGTGTACTCACTTTTGTTGCCAATAGTTAAGCCATTAATGGCTGTGTGTTTAGTTATTTTGAGGGGAGACGCTGTAGAATGTGAAATATTCATATTTTCATGTTGAGTTAGAGCAAATGAGAATATGCAATCGGGTTTGCATGAGAGTGGGGTGTTTTCTCCCATTCATTTTCTATGGGGGAATACGTGAATGCGCACACAATATTCTAGCTTCAGCATTTAGTGCTTGTTGGGTTAGCGCGAGAGCGGAAACAGTTTACTTTCAACTCATTTTACGAGCACAACCTGACAAGTACAAAAACCTTACATCTAGCACAATTAACGCTCAAGCTAAAGCGCTCATCTATTAATCTGGCCCTATAACTATCCCCCATGTTTCCTCATCATGTATGTGATACCTCTCCCTAATCCCCTACAAAGTAAAGAAAAGATCTACATTAACAATTAAAAACAAAAACTAAGGCCTAGATTTAGAGTTGGGCGGTAGCCGTCAAAACCAGCGTTAGAGGCTCCAAACGCTGTTTTATACCGCCCTCTGGTATTTGGAGTCAGTCATTAAAGGGTCTAACGCTCACTTTTCAGCCGCAACTTTTCCATACCGCAGATCCCCTTACGTCAATTGCGTATCCTATCTTTTCAATGGGATCTTTCTAACTCCGGTATTTAGAGTCGTGGCTGAAGTGAGCGTTAGAAATCTAACGACAAACCTCCAGCCGCAGAAAAAAGTCAGTAGTTAAGAGCTTTCTGTGCTAACGCCGGTTTATAAAGCTCTTAACTACTGTGCTCTAAAGTACACTAACACCCATAAACTACCTATGTACCCCTAAACCGAGGTCCCCCCACATCGCCGCCACTCGATTCAATTTTTTAACCCCTAATATGCCGACCGCCACCTACGTTATACTTATGTACCCCTAATCTGCTGCCCCTAACACCGCCGACCCCTATATTATATTTATTAACCCCTAACCTGCCCCCCACAACGTCGCCGCCAGCTACCTACAATAATTAACCCCTAATCTGCCGACCGCCACCTACGTTATCCTTATGTACCCCTAATCTGCTGCCCCTAACACCGCCGACCCCTATATTATATTTATTAGCCCCTAATCTGCCCCCCTCAACGTCGCCTCCACCTGCCTACACTTATTAACCCCTAATCTGCCGAGCGGATCTCACTGCTACTATAATAAAGTTATTAACCCCTAATCTTCCTCACTCCCGCCTCAATAACCCTATAATAAATAGTATTAACCCCTAATCTGCCCTCCCTAACATCGCCGACACCTAACTTCAATTATTAACCCCTAATCTGCTGACCGAATCTCACCGCTACTGTAATAAATGGATTAACCCCTAAAGCTAAGTCTAACCCTAACCCTAACACCCCCCTAAGTTAAATATAATTTAAATCTAACAAAATAAATTAACTCTTATTAAATAAATTATTCCTATTTAAAGCTAAATACTTACCTGTAAAATAAACCCTAATATAGCTACAATATAAATTATAATTATATTATAGCTATTTTAGGATTTATATTTATTTTACAGGTAACTTTGTATTTATTTTAACCAGGTACAATAGCTATTAAATAGTTAAGAACTTTTTAATAGCTAAAATAGTTAAAATAATTAAAAAATTACTTGTAAAATAAATCCTAACCTAAGTTACAATTAAACCTAACACTACACTATCAATAAATTAATTAAATAAAATACCTACAATTACCTACAATTAAACCTATCACTACACTATCAATACATTAATTAAATACAATATCTACAAATAAATACAATGAAATAAACTAAAGTACAAAAAATAAAAAAGAACTAAGTTACAAAAAATAAAAAAATATTTACAAACATCAGAAAAATATTACAACAATTTTAAACTAATTACACCTACTCTAAGCCCCCTAATAAAATAACAAAGACCCCCAAAATAAAAAAATGCCCTACCCTATTCTAAATTAAAAAAGTTCAAAGCTCTTTTACCTTACCAGCCCTGAATAGGGCCCTTTGCGGGGCATGCCCCAAAGAATTCAGCTCTTTTGCCTGTAAAAAACCCCACATACAATACCCCCCCAACATTACAACCCACCACCCACATACCCCTAATCTAACCCAAACCCCCCTTAAATAAACCTAACACTAAGCCCCTGAAGATCTTCCTACCTTATCTTCACCATACCAGGTTCACCGATCGATCCAGAAGAGCTCCTCCGATGTCTTGATCCAAGCCCAAGCAGGGGCCTGAAGATGTCCATGATCCGGCTGAAGTCTTCATCCAAGCGGGAGCTGAAGAGGTCCATGATCCGGCTGAAGTCTTCTGTCAACGGCATCTTCAATCTTCTTTCTTCCGGATCCATGTTCATCCCGCCGACGCGGAACATCCATCTTCACCGACGACTTCCCGACGAATGACGGTTCCTTTAAGGGACGTCATCCAAGATGGCGTCCCTCGAATTCCGATTGGCTGATAGGATTCTATCAGCCAATCGGAATTAAGGTAGGAAAATTCTGATTGGCTGATGGAATCAGCCAATCAGAATCAAGTTCGATCCGATTGGCTGATTGAATGCGAGCTCAATCTGATTGGCTGATTGAATCAGCCAATCGGATTGAACTTGATTCTGATAGGCTGATTCCATCAGCTAATCAGAATTTTCCTACCTTAATTCCGATTGGCTGATAGAATCCTATCAGCCAATCGGAATTCGAGGGACGCCATCTTGGATGACGTCCCTTAAAGGAACCGTCATTCGTCGGGAAGTCGACGGAGAAGATGGATGTTCCGCGTCGGCGGGATGAACATGATCCGGAAGAAAGAAGATTGAAGATGCCGTTGATAGAAGACTTCATCCGGATCATGGACCTCTTCAGCTCCCGCTTGGATGAAGACTTCAACCAGATCATGGACATCTTCTGCCCCCCGCTTGGGCTTGGATCAAGACATCGGAGGAGCTCTTCTGGATCGATCGTTGAACCTGGTATGGTGAAGATAAGGTAGGAAGATCTTCAGGGGCTTAGTGTTAGGTTTATTTAAGGGGGGTTTGGGTTAGATTAGGGGTATGTGGGTGGTGGGTTGTAATTTTGGGGGGGGGTATTGTATGTGTTTTTTTTACAGGCAAAAGAGCTGAATTCTTTGGGGCATGCCCCGCAAAGGGCCCTGTTCAGGGCTGGTAAGGTAAAAGAGCTTTGAACTTTTGTAATTTAGAATAGGGTAGGGCATTTTTTTATTTTGGGGGGCTTTGTAATTTCATTAGGGGGCTTAGAGTAGATGTAATTAGTTTAAAATTGTTGTAATATTTTTCTAATGTTTGTAAATATTTTTTTATTTTTTGTAAGTTAGTTCTTTTTTATTTTTTGTACTTTAGTTAGTTTATTTAATTGTAGTTATTTGTAGGTATTGTATTTAATTGATGTATTGATAGTGTAGTGTTAGGTTTAATTGTAGGTAATTGTAGGTATTTTATTTAATTAATTTATTGATAGTGTAGTGTTAGGTTTAATTGTAACTTAGGTTAGGATTTATTTTACAGGTAATTTTGTAATTATTTTAACTATTTTAGCTATTAAATAGCTCTTAACTATTTAATAGCTATTGTACCTGGTTAAAATAAATACAAAGTTACCTGTAAAATAAATATAAATCCTAAAATAGCTATAATATAATTATAATTTATATTGTAGCTATATTAGGATTTATTTTACAGGTAAGTATTTAGATAGGAATAATTTATTTAATAAGAGTTAATTTATTTCGTTAGATTTAAATTATATTTAACTTAGGGGGTGTTAGTGTTAGGGTTAGACTTAGCTTTAGGGGTTAATACATTTATTAGAATAGCGGTGAGCTCCAGTCGGGAGATTAGGGGTTAATATTTGAAGTTTGGTGTCGGCGATGTTAGGGAGGGCAGATTAGGGGTTAATACTATTTATTATAGGGTTATTGAGGCGGGAGTGAGGCGGATTAGGGGTTAATAACTTTATTATAATAGCGGTGCGGTCCGCTTGGCAGATTAGGGGTTAATAAGTGTAGGCAGGTGGAGGCGACGTTGTGGGGGGCAGATTAGGGGTTAATAAATATAATATAGGGGTCGGCGGTGTTAGGGGCAGCAGATTAGGGGTACATAGGGATAATGTAAGTAGCGGCGGTTTACGGAGCGGCAGATTAGGGGTTAAAAAAATATGCAGGTGTCAGCGATAGCGGGGGCGGCAGATTAGAGGTTAATAAGTGTAAGGCTAGGGGTGTGTAGACTCGGGGTACATGTTAGAGTGTTAGGTGCAGACGTAGGAAGTGTTTCCCCATAGCAAACAATGATGCTGCGTTAGGAGCTGAACGCGGCTTTTTTGCAGGTGTTAGGTTTTTTTTCAGCTCAAACAGCCCCATTGTTTTCTATGGGGGAATCGTGCAAGAGCACATTTTTGAGGCTGGCCGCGTCCGTAAGCAACTCTGGTATCGAGAGTTGCAGTGGCGTTAAATATGCCTGTACGCTCCCTTTTTGGAGCCTAACGCAGCCATTCTGTGAACTCTCAATACCAGAGTTATTTAACCCCTTAATGACAGAGGAAGTACCAGGTACGTCATAGGAAAAGCTCTGCTTAATGACAATTGACGTACCTGGTACGTCCTCTGTTATTTGAAGTGCTGGAAGCGATCATGATTGCTTCCAGCTGCTTACAAGGGATTGTAGTGATGCCTCAACATTGAGCCATCACTGTAATCCCATAATTTAGCCACCGATGCAGAGAGGGCCACTTATGCACTCCTGTTCCCAAAAAACAGTTTTTTTTTCAGCTCAAACAGCCCCATTGTTTTCTATGGGGGAATCGTGCACGAGCACGTTTTTGAAGCTGGCCGCGTCCGTAAGCACCGCTGGTATCGAGAGTTGAAGTTGTGGTAAATATGCTCTACGCTCCTTTTTTGGAGCCTAACTCAGCCATTCTGTGAACTCTAAATACCAGCGGTATTTAAAAGGTACGGCCAGAAAAAAGCCAGCGTAGCTAACGCACCCCTTTGGCCGCAGAACTCTAAATCTAGGCGTAAGTGATTCATCATTTTCAGTGAACTGAAGTCATGCTGAAAAATATGAAGAATAAGACGTAACAACCCAAGACAAAGCTGTTATACCAGGGAAAGTGGCGGTTCTAAAACATCATATTTGGGGGGCTTACAAAGGTGGTGAAGACAAAGCAACATAATATATTAAGTCCTTTGCAGCTCAATAGGGGAGCTACTGGTGCGTTTGGAGATACATAGTGCCCCTCAGCTCCACCATAGAACCGCTAGGGACTAGGCATAGCTTCTTGAACATTTCTAAGGTAATGGAACCTCTAGTTCTTTGGTAAACTATTTCCAACAGCTACATCTGGGCTACAAAGAGAGAACAAAGAAAAAAAAAATCAGTATGAATAAAGTTGTTCTATTGAAAGTAGAATTGTGCATCCATTATGCCAGTATAGACATATGCTGACATAATCAGGTAGTATCCAGTTGCTATTTGTAGTATGTACAAGGAATATCACAGAAATGTATCTGTGAAGGGCAATGTGCCGATGGTCAGTGTATCAACTAACTGAACAGGTGACAACGCAACAGCTACTGGTGATAAGTGATTGAACCAGCTGGTACAATAGGTAGTTGACAGACGAGAAAGTACAACAATACGATAGGAAGCCAACAGTGACAACAGGAAGATAGCAGGCCAGCAGGTACAATAGGCAGGTAGCATCCTGCAAGTACACTAGGCAAGTAGCAGGTCAGCAGGTACAATAGGCAGATAGTGTCCTGCTAGTACAGTAGGCAAATAGCAGGCAGGCAGGTAGAGTTCTGCTAGTACGATAGGCAAGAAGCAGGCCGGCAGGTACAATAGGCAGATAGCATCCTGCTAGTACAGTAGGCAAGTAGCAGGCCGGTAGGTACAATAGTCAGATAGTATCCTGCTAGCACAGTAGGCAAGTAGCTGGCCGGCTGGTACAATATGCAGGTAGAGTCCTGCAATTACAGTAGGCAAGTAGCAGGCCGGCAGGTACAATATGCAGGTAGAGTACTGCTAGTACTGTAGGCAAGTAGCTGGCCGGCAGGTACAATAGGCAGATAGAGTCCTGCTAGTACAGTAGGCAAGTAGCAGGCCGGCAGGTACAATATGCAGGTAGAGGCATGCTAGTACAGTAGGCAAGTAGCAGGCCGGCAGGTACAATATGCAGGTAGAGTCCTGCTAGTACTGTAGGCACGTAGCTGGCCAGCAGGTACAATAGGCCGATAGCGTCCTGCTAGTACAGTAGGCAAGTAGCAGGCCGGCAGGTACAATATGCAGGTAGAGTCCTGCTAGTACGGTAGGCAAGTAGCAGGCCGGCAGGTACAATATGCAGGTAGAGTCATGCTAGTACAGTAGGCAAGTAGCAGGCCGGCAGGTACAATATGCAGGTAGAGTCATGCTAGTACAGTAGGCAAGTAGCAGGCCGGCAGGTACAATATGCAGGTAGAGTCCTGCTAGTACTGTAGGCAAGTAGCTGGCCGGCAGGTACAATAGGCAGATAGCGTCCTGCTAGTACAGTAGGAAAGTAGCAGGCCGGCAGGTACAATATGCAGGTAGCGTCATGCTAGTACAGTAGGCAAGTAGCAGGCCGGCAGGTACAATATGCAGGTAGAGTCCTGCTAGTACAATAGGCAAGTGGCAGGCCGGCAGGTACAATATGCAGGTAGAGTCCTGCTAGTACGGTAGGCAAGTAGCAGGCCGGCAGGTAAAGTCCTGTTAGTACTGTAGGCAAGTAGCTGGCCGGCAGGTACAATACGTAGATAGCGTCCTGCTAGTACAGTAGGCATGTAGCAGGCCGGCAGGTGCAATATGCAGGTAGAGTCCTGCTAGTACAGTAGGCACGTAGCAGGCCAGCAGGTACAATATGCAGGTAGAGTCCTGCTAGTATGGTAGGCAAGTAGTAGGCCAGCAGGTACAATAGGCAGATAGCGTCCTGCTAGTACAGTAAGCAAGTAGCAGGCCGGCAGGTACAATATGCAGGTAGAGTCCTGCTAGTACGGTAGGCAAGTAGCAGGCCGGCAGGTACAATATGCAGGTAGAGTCCTGCTAGCACAGTAGGCAAGTAGCAGGCCAGCAGGTACAATATGCAGGTAGAGTCCTGCTAGTACGGTAGGCAAGTAGCAGGCTGGCAGGTAAAGTCCTGTTAGTACAGTAGGCAAGTAGCAGGCTGGCAGGTACAATATGCAGGTAGAGTCCTGCTAGTACAGTAGGCAAGTAGCAGGCCGGCAGGTACAATATGCAGGTAGAGTCCTGCTAGTATGGTAGGCAAGTAGCAGGCCAGCAGGTACAATAGGCAGATAGCGTCCTGCTAGTACAGTAGGCAAGTAGCAGGCCGGCAGGTACAATATGCAGGTAGAGTCCTGCTACTACGGTAGGCAAGTAGCAGGCTGGCAGGTAAAGTCCTGTTAGTACTGTAGGCAAGTAGCTGGCCGGCAGGTACAATAGGCAGATAGTGTCCTGCTAGTACAGTAGGCAAGTAGCAGGCCGGCAGATACAATAGGCAGGTAGAGTCCTGCTAGTACGGTAGGCAAAACGTAGGCTGGCAGGAAGAGTCCTGTTAGTATGTTTGGCAAATAGTAAGCCAAAAAGCACAAAATACAGTTAACCAATCAACCGATACAGGGCTAGATTACAAATGGTGCGTGAGCAATAATGTTTTTTTTTTTTTTTAAGCACGTCGGAAATAGCGTGCATATTGCAAGTTCCAAGTACACATGATCGTGAGAAGGCAATCACATTTTACGTTTGTCGGGTTAGCGAGACTGAAACCCTTGCGTAAAGGTTAGTGGGGAAAAAATACATTTAAAAACTCGTATTAGCTCTATCTGATAAAAATATTTAAATAAATATTTAAAAAAAAGGTATAAGGGTTCAAAAGTATATGGTATATGACAAGCTGTTTGACTGCAACGGGCTATAATGTATATATAATTTTAATTAAAAGATAGAAAAAAGCGCTAGAGATGATATCCTGCTACCTCAGTTTAACCCCTCCAGTTCAAACCAGAATACACAATTAAAGAAAAGAGAGGAGCGCTAAATGCACGGATAGAATTTAATTATTTTGTTACTATATGTTATAATTAAATTGTATCTGTGCATTTAGCGTTCCTCTCTTTTCTTTAATTATAATGTGTATATATACACATATACATGTCTAAAATATGAGTGTGTATGTATATTTGTGTGTACATATGCATTTATGTGTTAATGTGTATATTTACTGTACATATTTCCCATTCCATGTTCTTTACTTATACGATGTCGTTTGTATTGCAAATACATATTTATATATACTGTATATATAATATATATATATATACCTATACTGCAGGGATTAGCGCTGTAGGGTTTACTAAATCTTCTCCACACATATACCTATACTTTGTTTTTTTATTTATTCCTTTAGCTATTTAGCCATATATATATATATATATATATATATATATATATATATATATATATATATACACATACACACTGTGTGTGTATAAACTGTATATATAATATATATATATATATTACATTAAAATTATCAAATATATAAATAGAAGTATATATATTTAATAATAAAAATGTAACTGTTTTCTATGTGAAGAACATAGGAATGTAATATATGCGTAACCAGCATCTGGGTTCGTGATTTAGGTCTAACGCTGTATCTGGTTAGCGCACGCAAAGAGTTGCTAATCTTAATGTGTGTTATTAAAATAATACATATACAATATTAAAAAATATTAATAAAAATGATTAACATTTTTCTCTTTCAATTTGTAATATGCATGCTACCCGATGCACGCAAAAAGGTTACTTCTAGCAAAGTTTACGTATGAGCAAAAGTTCTAAATTAGCGTGCCACTTGTAATCTGGACCACGATAGGAGATAGCAGAGTGAAAGAAGTAAGCTAAAAAAGCAAAAAACTAAAATAATTAATGGGAACTGTCTTTAACTTTAAAATGTTTTAGACACCATTTTGACTCTTTACCTGAATGAAGTCAAGTATGCCTGTATGTTTCCTTCTCTTATATGGTGACTTGTTGTTTTTTGTTCTTTTCATGTAAATTGGAAAACTCAATACAAATTTTACATAAAATAATAATAATAATAATACACACACTATGGGAAAGCACAAACTCCATTACATAGTTAGTGCATATTTCCCTCTGTACACAGTAATACTTGACATCATGCCTTTTTCTACTATATTTAAACAGAGCAGCGCCGTGCATGCGCACTTTACTATAATATGTTGGTAAGTGCATTAGCCCAGCAGGTTGACTCTCATTTTACCCCATTCTCACAACAAACATCCTGTCTTCTTGCTTTTTTAGGTTTCTGATTAATTTGTATCCGTGATTGAGGATTCTGGATCCTGTATGAACTGTATCATTTACTGTTAAATAAAGCCACTGTCTCCTTCTTTAACCCACAAAATTATTAATTGAAACTGTGGAGCCTAGTTCTAGGTTGTAAATGTAAAACCTACCCACAAAGTTGCCCTCATGGCAGAAATAAAGCATTATTTATAAATGAGATGATGTTGAAGATTATAAGGGCTCAAACATATGAGGTCTCAGATGTTAGTAAAAAAAAGCAAGCAAATGGCTTAAAGGGACAGTCTACACCAGCATTTTTTTTTATTGTTTTAATAGAAAGATAATCCCTTTATCACCCATTACTTAAATTTATAAATATACCTAAATATATATTAGTGTATATTAATACACTTTTTATCTATTTGATTACCTTGTATCAAAGTCTCTGCAGACTGCCCCCTTATTTCAGTTCTTTTGACAGACTTGCATTTTAGCCATTCAGTGCTGACTCTTAGGTAACTCCACGTGCGTGAGCACAGTGTTATCTATATGACACACATGAACTAACACCCTCTAGTGGTGAAAAACTGTCAAAATGCATTTATATTTGAGGCAGCCTTCAAGGTCTAAGAAATTAGCATATGAACCTTCTAGGTTTAGCTTTCAACTAAGAATACCAAGAGAACAAAGCAAAATTGGTGATAAAAGTAAATTGGAAAGTTATTTAAAATAACATGCTCTATCTGAATCATGGAAGTTTATTTTGGACTAGACTGTCCCTTTAAACATTGAGATACATACATATACAGTACATGTCTAAATAGGTATATGTATGTATTTTATATATATATATATATATATATATATATATATATATATATATATATATATATATATATATATATATATATATATATATATATATATATATATATACTGTATATGTGTATATATGTATTTACAGACATATATACATATAAATACATATGTACACACATGTATACATATATATAAGTGCATTAAAGCCCTTTGCTGTCAAGTAGATAAAAACATGAAAAACATATTTATTCATATTTAATAAAGATTTCAACTATGTATGTACTATAAATATTTGACATTCCAATGTTCTGCACATAGCAGAATGTGTTCTATGCATTTATAAATATATATATATATATATATATATATATATATATATATATATATATATATATGTATTTATCTTCTATACCTATATATAATTGTGTACTTATATAGGTATATATATATATATATATATATATATATATATATATATATTGTATCAAAAAAACATCAAATATATTTATTTATGAATAAATAGAGCATATTCTGCTATGTTAAGAACATTGGAATGTGAAATATTCATATATGTTGGGTTAGCGCATGTGAGAATATGCAATCGGGTTTGATTGGGCTCAACTTCAGCTGATTCTCACACTCGCAAACAGCATTTTGGATCCTAGATAAAAATCCTAGTTTCATTATGGAGCCAAAAAGTTCTCAGCGATCACGTTTTTGGGTCACTTTACAACAATTTTTTAAGACCATTTAACTTATCGAATTCAGCACTTCAAGGCACTTGATCCCTTATAACAACCTGTTGAAAAAGGTGCTAATCTCTTAGAAATTACACAAACTAAAAATAGTTAAAATCCTGTTAAAAAAAAGATATTTTAAAGGGACATGAAACCCAATTTTTTTCATTCATGATTCAGAATGATCATGCAATTTTAAACAACATTCCAATTTACTTCTATTTAATTTGCTTCATTCTTTTGATATCCTGTCTGTTGAAAAGTATATCTAAATAGGCTCAGTAGCTGCTGATTGGTGGCTGCACATACAGGGAGTGCAGAATTATTAGGCAAATTAGTATTTTGACCACATCATCCTCTTTATGCATGTTGTCTTACTCCAAGCTGTATAGGCTCGAAAGCCTACTACCAATTAAGCATATTAGGTGATGTGCATCTCTGTAATGAGAAGGGGTGTGGTCTAATGACATCAACACCCTATATCAGGTGTGCATAATTATTAGGCAACTTCCTTTCCTTTGGCAAAATGGGTCAAAAGAAGGACTTGACAGGCTCAGAAAAGTCAAAAATAGTGAGATATCTTGCAGAGGGATGCAGCACTCTTAAAATTGCAAAGCTTCTGAAGCGTGATCATCGAACAATCAAGCGTTTCATTCAAAATAGTCAACAGGGTCACAAGAAGCGTGTGGAAAAACCAAGGCGCAAAATAACTGCCCATGAACTGAGAAAAGTCAAGCGTGCAGCTGCCAAGATGCCACTTGCCACCAGTTTGGCCATATTTCAGAGCTGCAACATCACTGGAGTGCCCAAAAGCACATGGTGTGCAATACTCAGAGACATGGCCAAGGTAAGAAAGGCTGAAAGACGACCACCACTGAACAAGACACACAAGCTGAAACGTCAAGACTGGGCCAAGAAATATCTCAAGACTGATTTTTCTAAGGTTTTATGGACTGATGAAATGAGAGTGAGTCTTGATGGGCCAGATGGATGGGCCCGTGGCTGCATTGGTAAAGGGCAGAGAGCTCCAGTCCGACTCAGACGCCAGCAAGGTGGAGGTGGAGTACTGGTTTGGGCTGGTATCATCAAAGATGAGCTTGTGGGGCCTTTTCGGGTTGAGGATGGAGTCAAGCTCAACTCCCAGTCCTACTGCCAGTTTCTGGAAGACACCTTCTTCAAGCAGTGGTACAGGAAGAAGTCTGCATCCTTCAAGAAAAACATGATTTTCATTCAGGACAATGCTCCATCACACGCGTCCAAGTACTCCACAGCGTGGCTGGCAAGAAAGGGTATAAAAGAAGAAAATCTAATGACATGGCCTCCTTGTTCACCTGATCTGAACCCCATTGAGAACCTGTGGTCCATCATCAAATGTAAGATTTACAAGGAGGGAAAACAGTACACCTCTCTGAACAGTGTCTGGGAGGCTGTGGTTGCTGCTGCACGCAATGTTGATGGTGAACAGATCAAAACACTGACAGAATCCATGGATGGCAGGCTTTTGAGTGTCCTTGCAAAGAAAGGTGGCTATATTGGTCACTGATTTGTTTTTGTTTTGTTTTTGAATGTCAGAAATGTATATTTGTGAATGTTGAGATGTTATATTGGTTTCACTGGTAAAAATAAATAATTGAAATGGGTATATATTTGTTTTTTGTTAAGTTGCCTAATAATTATGCACAGTAATAGTCACCTGCACACACAGATATCCCCCTAAAATAGCTATAACTAAAAACAAACTAAAAACTACTTCCAAAACTATTCAGCTTTGATATTAATGAGTTTTTTGGGTTCATTGAGAACATGGTTGTTGTTCAATAATAAAATTAATCCTCAAAAATACAACTTGCCTAATAATTCTGCACTCCCTGTAGATGCGCTGTGTTATTGGCTCACTCATGGACTGTTTCTTCAACAAAAGATATCTAAAGAATGAAGCAAATTAGATAATATAAGTAAACTGGAATGTTGTTTAAAATTGTATTCTCTATCTGAATCATGAAAGAAAAAAGTTGGGTTTTATGTCCCTTTAAAGGGATACTGAACACAATTTCAATATTCAGATAGAGCGCGCAATTTTAAGCAATTTTCTAATTTACTCCTAATTTCAATTTGTCTCTGTTTTCTTGCTGTCTTTATTTAAAAAAGCAGGAATCTAAGATAAGGAACCAGACCATTCTTGATTCAGCACCCTAGATAGCCCTTGCTGATTGGTGGCTACATTTAGCCACCAATTAGCAAGTGCAACCCAGGTGCTAAAGTTCACATACTTGCTTTTCAAATAAAGATAGCTAGAGAACAAAGAGAACAACCTTAGTAAATTAGAAAGTTGCTTAAAATGACATGCTCTATCTGAAACATGAAAGAAAAAAAATAGGGTTTAGTATCCCTTTAAGTATTGTGCTTTGAAACTTGTAGTGACCATCTTGTTTACAGTTCACACCAAAATGGAAATAAACCTTTAACAAACAATAGTCATAAATCTTGTTTAAAACAATCCTTGTTACAAAGCGACCGTATATAGCGGTAATAAAAGAGTGCACAGTCTGTCTGTGCTAACAAGATACAGGATTAACCCCTTAATGACCACAATGTACCCTGTATGTCACTGGTCGTTAAGGGTTTTTTCAGGACATAATAGCACAAGTCTAGCAAGAATACGCTATTAATGCCCTCCCTCCAGAAGGCTTTGTGGAATAGAGCAGTCTTAATGCTGGTGGCAAGACCACGCTATAAAACAATCAAGTCCCAAAAAAAGGCCAGCGACATACAGGGTACGTCGCTGGTCCTTAAGGGGTTAATCTAGATGGGTGAGCAATTGTGTTGATGGAATCAGAATGCAATGGTAAATATGAAAATTGAGACTATGCAATCTTTTTTAAATACCCAATTTTAATAACGCCTGTACTGTTTGTGACAATCACATATTAGATCACGCCATTTGTAGATGTTGGTGTCCTGAAGTGAGTATAGAAGTATATTATTATTATTATTCTTTATTTATAAAGCGCCAACAGATTCCGCAGCGCTGTTCATAGATAACAAAGATAAAAGGACAGTACAATATGAGACACCAGCCCTGTTCCCGTGGGGATATATCCATCCTGCCAAGATACATCTGGCATATGTTAAAGATGTATTGTGATGACAATAGGTTAGTATCACACATCTAAATGAGTATTTTCCTTGCCAAGCGAACAAAGGGGTTACATGAGTAGAGTTTTACTGTAACCTTAAAGGGACACTGAACCCACATTTTTTCTTTCATGATTCAGATAGAGCATGCAATTTTAAGAAACTTTCTAATTTACTCCTATTATCAAATTGTATTCATTCTCTTGGTATGTTTATTTGAAAAGCAAGAATGTAAGTTTAGATGCCGGCCCATTTGTTGGTGAACATCCTGGGTTGTCCTTGCTGATTGGACAGCACCAATAAACAAGTGCTGTCCTTGGTTCTGAACCAAAAATTTGCTGGCTCCTTAGCTTAGATGTCTTCTTTTTCAAATAAAGATAGCAAGAGAACAAAGAAAAATTGATAATAGGAGTAAATTAGAAAGTTGCTGAAAATGTCATGCTGTATCTGAATACGAATTTTTTTTTTTTTGGGTTCAGTGTCCCTTTAATAGGTGTAAATGGGCTATTGTATTGTCAGTTTTGGGAGACCTCCCAGTTTCTATTTCTAAAAGATGTACTTTATACATGAAAGTCCTTTTCGGGAGCTTTTCAGATGAAAGTGTTTTAGCGTCAGTGGGTTTTTAACAAACATTAGAGCATCATAATCACTCCCAATTAGTTCAGTAAGCAAAAATCGTATTCTGGAGAAAATCATCAATAAATTGTGATTAAAGCCTAAATGTCTAAATTTAGGACCATCTTTTTTTTCTTCCTTTTTATGTGCCCATTTATATGCAAGATATTCCACCTCTATAATAAACTTTATATTTTCTGTTAATGTATTTTTTTTTACCATACTGTAAAGTAAAAAAAAATAAAAAAATTCTGCAATACAAAAGGTAATATCAGTGTCTGCATAAAATATGACCCAGATGTATTTTAAATTCATTTAATTTTTAATTAACCCCTGCATTATGCAAAAGTGCATGGATCTATAAGGGATTGTAGGATAACTCCTGTGTATATTGCAGTTTACACCATTTTTTAGAAACAAGTGCTTATACTTCTTTAATCAATTTTTGAACTATGAAGTAGTCACTTCTAGTTGTTTGTTGTTAAAGGGACACTGAACCCAATTTTTTTCTTTCGGGATTCAGATAGAGCATACCATTTTAAACAACTTTCAAATTTTATCCCATTATCAGTTTTTCTTCGTTCTCTTGCTATCTTTATTTAAAAAAAGAAGGCATCTAAGCTAAGGAGCCAGACAATTTTTGGTTCAGGGCTAGATTACAAGTGGAGTGTCAATTTATGGTGCACCGTAAACAGGCAAATTTGCCTGTTTACTGGCACACAATAAATAACCAGCCATTACAAGAGATCAGATTTATGGTTAATTTGAAATCTTTGTCCCCCAATTGCCCCCAAATGTCAGTGTAGTGTTATTTATTAAAAAATAAAAATAGTAGCATCTTTATTTTTTAATAAATTAACTACACAAAGCAGTTATAAAAGGTTAAAGTTGGCAAGTGTGGGGTGTTAGAAAAAAAAAAACGACACTGAAAAGTGCTTTTACATTGCGATCTACGGGGAACTGTGTGTTTCCTGTAAATATATATATATATATCCTTATATACATATATATTTATGTGTTAATATGTGTATATATGCATATATAACACACACATATATATATATATATATATATATATATATATATATATATACAGTATATAAGCATATTCATATATATTTCAATTTGCTGCCCATCGCTGTGCGAATTATCCCCTTCGCTGCGCTAGGTTCTCTTGCTGTGTGCTAACCCGACACCGCGTTACACCTAGATTGCGAAACACAAATCACGTTATTATACATTCCTATGTTCTTCATATAGAAAATAATGTAATTTTATATATCTTATACTGTTAACGTAATATATATGTACAGTATATATATATATATATATATATATATTTATATATATATATATATATATAGATAGATAGATAGATAGATAGATAGATAGATAGATAGATATACAGGTATGGGTATATGAAGATACATATAGAAATATATATTTACAAAACAAATTACATTATCCTGTATGTGAAGAACATTGGAATGCTAAATATGTAAATATACAGTAAAATACATAAACAAATAAATACATCTGTACACACATATATATATATATATATACACATACATACACATATTTAGATATGTATATGTATTT